>NC_084660.1:1113930-1233930 GCF_019802595.1 Syngnathoides biaculeatus
AAAGATCATGTTTAGTAAGGCGTTTTTTTTGCGAAAAAACGACCATGTATAGTAAGGTGTTTTTGCGAAAAACGACCATGTATAGTAAGGCGTGTTTTGCGAAAAACGACCATGTATAGTAAGGCGTTTTTTGCGAAAAAACGACCATGTATAGTAAGGCGTTTTTTTGCGAAAAAACGACCATGTATAGTAAGGCGTTTTTTTGCGAAAAACGACCATGTATAGTAAGGCGTTTTTTTTCGAAAAAACACCCATGTATAGTCAGGCGTTTTTTTGCGAAAAAACGACCATGTATAGTAAGGCGTTTTTTGCGAAAAAACGGCCATGTTTAGTCAGGCGTTTTTTGCGAAAAAATGACCATGTTTAGTAAGGCGTTTTTTTTTGCGAAAAAAAGATCATGTATAGTAAGGCATTTTTTTGCGAAAAAACGACCATGTATAGTAAGGCGTTTTTTGCGAAAAAACGGCCATGTTTAGTCAGGCGTTTTTTGCGAAAAAATGACCATGTTTAGTAAGGCGTTTTTTTTTTGCGAAAAAAAGATCATGTATAGTAAGGCATTTTTTTGCGAAAAACGACCATGTATAGTAAGGCGTTTTTTTCGAAAAAACGACCATGTATAGTAAGGCGGTTTTTTGCGAAAAAACACCCATGTATAGTAAGCGTGTTTTTGCGAAAAACGACCATGTATAGTAAGGCGTTTTTTGCGAAAAAACGACCATGTATAGTAAGGCGTTTTTTTCGAAAAAACACCCATGTATAGTCAGGCGTTTTTTGCGAAAAAACGACCATGTATAGTAAGGCGTTTTTTTGCGAAAAAAAACACCCATGTATAGTAAGGCGTTTTTTTTTCGCAAAAAACGACCATGTATAGTAAGGCGTGTTTTTGCAAAAACGACCATGTATAGTAAGGCGTTTTTTGGCGAAAACACCATGTATAGTAAGGCGTTTTTTTGCGAAAAAAGACCATGTATAGTAAGGCGTTTTTTTGCGAAAAAACACCCATGTATAGTAAGGCGTGTTTTTGCGAAAAAACACCCATGTATAGTAAGGCGTTTTTTTCGAAAAAACGACCATGTTAGTCAGGCGTTTTTTGGCGAAAAAACGACCATGTATAGTAAGGCGTTTTTTTTGCGAAAAACGACCATGTTTAGTAAGTCGTTTTTTTTGCGAAAAAACGACCATGTATAAGTAATGGCGTTTTTTTTGCGAAAAAACGACCATTTATAGTAAGGCGTTTTTTTTTTGCAAAAAACGACCATGTATAGTCAGCGTTTTTTTTGCGAAAAAATGACCATGTATAGTAAGGCGTTTTTTTTGCGAAAAAAACACCCATGTATAGTAAGGCGTTTTTTGCGAAAAAACGACCATGTATAGTAAGGCGTGTTTTGCGAAAAACGACCACGTATAGTAAGGCGTTTTTTTTCGAAAAACGACCATGTATAGTAAGGCGTTTTTTTGCGAAAAACGACCATGTATAGTAAGGCGTTTTTTTTCGAAAAAACACCCATGTATAGTCAGGCGTTTTTTGCGAAAAAACGACCATGTATAGTAAGGCGTTTTTTTCGAAAAAAAACCCATGTATAGTAAGGCGTTTTTTTGCGCAAAAAACGACCATGTATAGTAAGGCGTTTTTTTGCGAAAAAACGACCATGTATAGTAAGGCGTTTTTTTTTGCGAAAAAACGACCATGTATAGTAAGGCGTTTTTTTGCGAAAAAACAACCATGTATAGTAAGGCGTGTTTTTGCGAAAAAACCCATGTATGTAAGGCGTTTTTTTTCGAAAAACGGCCATGTTTAGTAAGGCGTTTTTTGCGAAAAAACGACCATGTATAGTCAGGCGTTTTTTGCGAAAAAAAAACCATGTTTAGTAAGTCGTTTTTTTTGCGAAAAACGACCATGTATAGTAAGGCGTTTTTTGCGAAAAACGACCATTTATAGTAAGGCGTTTTTTTGCAAAAAACGACCATGTATAGTCAGGCGTTTTTTTGCGAAAAAACGACCATGTATAGTAAGGCGTTTTTTTGCGAAAAAACACCCATGTATAGTAAGGCGTGTTTTGCGAAAAACGACCATGTATAGTAAGGCGTGTTTTGCGAAAAAACGACCACGTATAGTAAGGCGTTTTTTTTCGAAAAAACGACCATGTATAGTAAGGCGTTTTTTTGCGAAAAAACGACCATGTATAGTAAGGCGTTTTTTTTCGAAAAAACACCCATGTATAGTCAGGCGTTTTTTGCGAAAAAAACGACCAAGTATAGTAAGGCGTTTTTTGCGAAAAAAAACACCCATGTATAGTAAGGCGTTTTTTTTCGCAAAAAAACGACCATGTATAGTAAGGCGTTTTTTGCGAAAAAACGACCATGTATAGTAAGGCGTTTTTTTGCGAAAAAATGACCATGTATAGTAAGGCGTTTTTTTGCGAAAAAACACCCATGTATAGTAAGGCGTGTTTTGCGAAAAACGACCATGTATAGTAAGGCGTTTTTTTCGAAAAAACGGCCATGTTTAGTCAGGCGTTTTTTGCGAAAAAACGGCCATGTTTAGTCAGGCGTTTTTTGCGAAAAAATGACCATGTTTAGTAAGTCGTTTTTTTGCGAAAAAACGACCATGTATAGTATGGCGTTTTTTTGCAAAATTTTCCATTTATAGTCAGGCGTTTTTTGCAAAAAAACGCCCATGTATACTCGGGCGTTTTGCAATAAAAACGATGATGTATAGTAAAACGTTTTTTTTGCAAAAAAAAAACGACCATGCATACTATGGAATTTTTTGAGAAAAAAACGACCATGTATACTACGGCGTTTTTTACGAGCTCCCCGACAGTTTTTTTTTTTTTTTTTTTTTTTTTGCAAGCTCTCGCAAAAATGCACCTCCGCTTGCAGCTGTCGCGTTTTCACATGCTGCCACCGCACCGGGGGTGGGGGTGGGGGGTCCAGTATATTTGGTGACCTCAGAGGACACGGTGTCGATTATTATGGGCTGCGGCAGTGTGCTGGACTTCGTTCCCCAATCAAAATAAATGGCCGAGGGCAGCACAAAGTGAAAGGCGCTAAACCGTCAAATATTCTCGACACAAAAAGGGCACAAACAAATCCATTGGGACGGATCGGCGCTCTTGGCCTCTTTGAATGATTCCGGCTCAAACCCCTGGCGGGAGTCGATCCTTTTCTACGGCAGCGATTCCCGACCACTCATCGCGAGATGCTACTTTTCCCCGCCGTGGCCAACTCGACTCGTGGTCGCGAGTAAAATGGCGAAAAACTCCCCCGCGAACGCTTTGACGCGACGGCGCGGCCGAAAGGTTGAAGGCTTAAGCGACACGTCGGGACGGAGCGTATTGAAATGTCGCGATAGGAATCGTACGCCAATCCGACTGCGAGTCGTTTGACTGTCAGAGCGTGTCGTTCCACTGACGCGCAGCGAGAGTGCTTCTAGGCGACCGCGCTCAAGCACAACAGCGCTTTTATGCTGTCTGTCTTGTGTTGAGAGGCTTTTTATTTTTATTTTAACCCTTCCAGCACTCCTGCGACCCTTGTGAGGATAAGCGGCTTGGATGGAACTCTTTAGCGCTGCAGCATGATGACAACAAACCGCGCTAAACTACTGCACAAAAACAGGTTTAGACAACGACTGGAACTGCGCAAAGTAAGAGTTGGTAGGTTTCGCGGTTTTCTGGTCGCTTGGGTAGAACATTTTAGCACCCTGGTTCTTGGGTTCGAGTCTAAACAGCTAAGCTAGTTGCTAGGAAAGGCATTGGTAGGAATGAAATGTTAGGGTAGACCGATATGGTTTTATTTCTTTGCAGAAAGAATAATTTTGGTCGTGTCGGTCCGTGGACAGGTTTGTTTCTCTGGTAAACGGTAGATCAGGATTCCGGTTCAGGTTCGTTTATTCGGGGTTAGCTAAGAAGAGTGGGTGGCTAGGTAGAAATGTTTGATTAGATGTGCCAGTCACATTACAGAAGGGGTCGGCTGGTTGGTTTGGTAGGTAGGAAAGTGCCGTAGGCCTGGTTTCTCGGCGAGACTAGTCGGTAGATTTGGTTTTTTAAAGGGTTGGTGAGGGGCCGGTTTCTAGGGTAGACATGCCAGTTCGAAAGTAAACAGGCTGCTCGACTGCTAGGTCGGCTGATCCTAAACTAGCGTCTGACGTTGGCGCGTATGTCGCAGGTAGGCTAGTTCCCCAAGTCCTGCGGCTGGACCTTGGGTATGGAGGTCGGTAGGTAACATACGGGTAGGTCGATTGGTCCGAATAGAAAACACTCTTTGTGTTGTGCGGTGCAATTTTGAGAGGCAGTGAAACAAAGCCGAACAATCTCCTATGGCAGGAAAGCGCTTCGGTAGCGCAAAGCAAGTGTAGGAATACGAAACCGACCGCTACCTGGAAATACCCCCCCCCCCCCCCCGATGTAATTTAATAAAACGGGGCTGAGCAGAGTCCGGAGGGAACTAACAAAGCAGAAAAAAAAGCGACGGCTGACTGCTACAGCTCAGGGCCATACATGAGTATTTAACTAGCACAGATTAAGTACTCTCGGCCCACTGGTGGCCTACGTGTCCTAGTGTGGCGCCTCAGGGATGGAAGACTCGGAGCGGGGGGGAGAGGTAGTGCTAAGGGAGATGAATAGTGACATTACCCACAGGTGAGGTTAGCATCCTGGTTCTGTACTGCATTTGAGCATGCTGTACCACGTTCTCGACTATACCCAAGCATTCTGGAGTATGCTTGAGGATACTGTACCCAAGTCAGACCAGTAAGAGTAGTGCGCAGTGCTGAACTTCGTACTCGTTACTGCACTTTGAAATTCTGTTCTGTCCTGTGCCCGAGCATTCTGTACTAGCATCCTCCCAACATCCAATACAACAGTGTGCTGCATTCTGTCCTGGACTACCAAACTCCAGTCCTCGGCGTCACCTTTGATCCCTCGGTGACGTTCCACGAACACGTAAAAATCGTGCGGTCCGAACTCAATAAAAGTAACAACGTTCTGAAGTCCCTAGCTGGCACCATATAGGGCCAGACCAAGGAGACCGTCCTCATGACGTAACAGGTCATCGGAAGATCGATCCTGAACTACGCGGCGCCCGTGTGGACTCCCAACCTGAAGACACCTCACTGGGACTCCCTCCAGGGAGTTCAAAACCCTGCCCTTCGAACCTCCATGGGCTGCCGCAAACTGGCTTCCGTCGATCACCTACACGCCGAGTCGAAACTCCTTCTGGTACACGAGCACAAGCGCCTTAGTGCGACCTCGCCGGACATCCTAATCACGAGATGACAGGGCAAGACGCGCGCCGCAGAGCGTTGCGCAAAACCGTCGATCGAGCAGTACATTCATCGGCCGGCCGTCGATGCAGAGGACCACAGCCGCGGCCTCTCGGCGATCCGTCGAACCGCCGTAGCCGACGGGTACGCCGGCTACAGTCCCAACGTCGGCTTGGGCGTCTACCCGCCTCCAGTACCCGAATCCGAACGACAACTCCCGCGGCCCCGTCAGATCGACGCTATCGCAACTCCGTTTGGGCTCAACGACTATCGGCGTCGATGAATGCCTCTTATATATACGCGTCATCTCTACGACTTTGCTCAAAAAACGACCGCGCTGACGGCGGAACACCTGCGGAGCGCCGATTGCGGCTCACTTTCTGGACCTTGATCCTGAATAACGACCGCCGGACTTGGCTACAACAACAACAACAACCAAACTACAGTCTTGCATTCTGTTGTGCAATCTAGGAAACCACTGGACAGTAGTGCCGTTACAATTGATGATTGGGGGTTGGGAATGGGGGGGGGGGGCGCATATGGAACTCCAAAGTGCTCGAGCGCAAATATGATCTCATTCTATGGATGACGGCTTTTTCCAATTAACTTAATGTGTCTGGGATGGGGATTGGTACCATATGTCCAAATTGGTGTCATCCTTTCAAGAGGACCGTCCTGCACTTTAATAATTGCTGAGTCATCGTTTTTTTTATTTTTTTTTCTGCTGATGAGGTCAACATGAAATGATACAGTGCCAGCGGTGACTCCCACCCCAGGACTCGACCGCATGCCCCCCCCCCCCTTGTATTTTGATGTTGTCATGTGATTTACTTTCAAAATTAATGAACTATGCTAATATTTTGGACGACGTGCTAGCATCCCTGCGATATCCCGCAATGCACCGACATCAGTGTACCGCGCGAGCATTCTCTAATATTTTGTAACGCACTTGATCATCTTGTACTGCACTCCAGCATGGTTTTAGCATCCTTTACCGGATCTGTAGGCTGGATTAGCGTCTTGTTTTTTTTTTTTTTTTTTTTTTTTTTGTAATAGGATTTAATTTTATAGATATTTTTGGCCTCATATCTGCGGCGGTTTAAGAAACGTCTTCTTTGAGGGAAAACGTCACCCCTTTGCCAAGATATTATCCCCGCCTAAGTGTCCGTAAGGGGATTGCGGCAACCCGAAAGAAAAAGTAAACGTAGAAACGCGAACAAGACGACGAATGCGGCGAGTTATCAGATGAAGGTGATGCCGCGTCGTCTTAACGCTTGGATTACGCCCGCGGGTAGAATCCGCAACCGAAATCTGGCCGTTAAGACCTAAAGCGGGCCGCGCTTTCGTGTCACCAATCCACGAAAGTCCCGGAGCGCAATTTACAGACGCGGCTTTGCTTTTGCTTTGTCACCATAGCAACAGAATCCCCATCAAAGTGATTGCGTCGTCGTGTGTACGGCGCCAAGCGTCTCGTACGGGCAGAACAACCCCTTTTGGAGCGATTTACAGCGTTTTACCCGTGAAATTCTTTCGTCCTCTCTACTTTATACCCTTTCGTCTTTTCATATCATGTGACCCAAACCCCCCCCCCCCCCCAACCCCAACCCCCTGGTGAGAAATGCATCCCGCGGGTGAGAGGGACAGAGACCGGGAGCTGGGGCCCAAATTCTGCACGCGTCCAACCAACGAACTCACAGGAGACGGCGGTTGTTTGTTTACATTCAAATTTGCGACCGCAAGATCCCAATTTCGACATACCCGCCTTCCCGTACCTATTAAAACACTATGCTATTATTGAAGTATTAATTATTTCTATTAAATTGGGTTTTTTTTTTTTTTTTTTTTTTTTGGTTTGTTCGACCTTTTGTACAGCATTTTGTGACCGCTGTGGTTGTTAAAGTGCTCTATTAAAATATTTAAACATCCTGGGAATTACACCAGTGCGTATGGAGTGGGTACACAATGCATTATTTATGGTGTGTATATATATATCTATATATATATATATATATATATAAAACTGTTTTTGGGCACTCCTGGGACGGTTCGGTGCTGTTCCACGTTTTCGCCATTTGAGGTTAATGGGTCTCCCTATGGTTCGCCCGATTCCTGAACCCTCAAAAAAAATGGCTTTTGCAACGCTCTCCCGACCGACAGATGACCGTTTTTGAATTATTATTATTATTTTTTTTTTTTTTTAAATCTTTTGTCCGACAGTTTCTGCCCGAGTGAGTTCTTGACTGAACAGAAACGTGGTTTAGCCTGAAGCTACTAACTACTTTCCGACAGCGGTTCAATGTCGGCTTTTGAAAGGCAGTCGAGAATGTTTGCCTTGACAGTTGGGATGGCCACAGTTTGACCCTCTGACAGATGGAGGGGGGGCGCGGGTGGGGGGGGGCTTTTAAAAAAAAAAAAACGTCATTAAAACAGAATAATCATGTTTTGCCGTAGGCCAGCTGAGGGAAAAATGCTTACAAGTTGAATCAACACACAAGTATCCAAGTTTTTTTTTTTCTTGACCACCCCCCCTTCCACCCCCCCCCCCCCACACACACACACACCTCCTGATTTCTACATGCCTTAAAGCGAGTGAACTAATTTTGAAGGGAAATGGATCCCATGTGCTCGCTTTACCTGCTTTCACCCCCGCACGGGGTTCGCCGACCGCATCCGAGTTACTCCCGTTTTGGCGGAACCAACATCCCTACAAGTACAAAAAAAAAACAAAAACAAAAAAAAACATTGGAGTCTTCAGAGGATATAACTGTATTCAACGCTCAATGAGGGAAGATAATCATATCAACAATAGACTGCATTTTATGGTGTTCCGGAGGGATACCGGTCTAGAACAAACCGGTTTCCCGTCCGATCGACATTATTTGGATTGCGGCGCACCTGAAAACAGTTCCCGAGAGACAGGTACAGTATACTTCGAGGGCAGACCAGAGTGTATATTTTTTTTAAGCGTGCAAATCTTTGGACTCTGGAGCGATGGAAAACAGTTCTTTGGTCAGTTTTGCGAGAGTAACGATCGTTCCTTTTTCATCCATCGGACAGTCTTTCAACCACGGACCAAACGGAAAACGGTACTTTGGCCAGACGTCCGCTTTTATGCTATCCGAGAGAGATACCCACTGTCTGTATATGAAATAAGCAACTTTTTCCACCCGGCGGCTCAATCTTTGGGGTCTGGAGCGACGGAAAGTGGGTCTTTGGTCAGACACGTCTAGTCTCGCGCTGTTCCGGATTAACAGCGGTGTAAATATTTGCGCTAATTCATTTCCAAGTCACAATCTTCAGGACTTGGCAACGGAAAACCGTTCTTTGGTCAGACGCCGCCAGTTTTACGGCGCTCCAAAAGCCGTACTTTCAGTGAACCGCTTAGCGCAGGCGGAGTCATCTTCTTTTCCTTTCCGCCGCCTCTCGTTTTCGGCATGTGTGCCTCGAGGGCCTGCGCTGACATCGTCTAATTTGACACTCTTTTCGGAGAGGGCCCCAATTTGGAGCTTCCTTAAGTAAACAGCCGCCGACAATGTGACTAATCAGGGAAAAAAAAAAAAAAAAAAGACGACGACGTGCGCCGGCAGATGCGCCTCCGCATTGCAGATGAGGACGTGCCGGCGTCCAATCAATCGCCAATTAGCGCCGTTTCACCAGCAGCTGTTACGGAGACGCGCCGCGATTTACCCGCCGTCTCCTTCCCCAAAATAGATACGTGACGAGTCCCTGTCATGTTTTGACTTCTTTTTACACTTGTGTGATGATGGGGAACGCTTAGCTTGATCTGGAATTAAGCTTTATAGTCTCATATTTTCAGGGCTGTGGAAACTATAGAGGGATAAAAATGATGAACCACACAATGACGTTATGGGAAAGAGTAGCGGAGGCTAGACTCGGGACAGAATTAAGGATCTGGGAGGAACAGGATGGTTTCATGCCGAGAAAAAGTACCACAGATGCATTATTTGCCTGGAGGATGCTCGTGGAAAAGTACAGAGAAGGTCAGAAGGAGCTAGAAAAAGCCTATGACAGAGTACCAAGAGAGGAACTGTGGTACTGGTTGTGTCAGAAGAATTAAAGCTGGAGGTCGGACTGCATCAGGGATCCGCTCTGAGCCCCTTCCTGTTTGCGGTGGTAACGGATAGGCTGCCAGACGAGGTTAGACTGGAATCCCCTTGGACTATGATGTTCGCAGATGATTTTGTGATCTGCGGTGAAAGCAGAGAGCAGGCGCAGGAACAATTGGGAAGATGGAGGAGGAATGAAGATTAGCTGAAGTAAAATGTGAGGGGCAGAGGAGGAGGAAGAGCGAAGCTCCAAGGAGAAGAGATAGTCAAACAAGGTGCGCAAGTCTGGTGTGGCTGAGAAATATGTTAGAATACACGTATTAGAGGACACGTATGAGGGCAGCAGAATAGCGGTGAGATGAGCCGTTGGTGCGTCGGAAGAATTTAAGGTGGAGGTGGGACTGCATCAGGGTTCCGCGCTGAGACCCTTCCTGTTTGCGGTAGTAATGGATTGGCTGACAGACGAGGTTAGACTGGATTCCCCCTGGACTATGATGTTCGCAGATGATATTGCGGTCTTCAGTGAAAGCAGGGAACAGGCGGAGGAACAGTCAGAAAGATGGAGGGACACCATGTAAAGGAGAGGAATGAAGATTAGCCGAAGTAAAATATGAGCGGCAGAGGAGGAGGAAGAGTGAAGCGATAGCGAAGGTGGACGACTTCAAATACTTGGGTTCAACAATACAGAGCAAAGGAGAGTGTGGTAAGGAAGTGAAGAAACTGGTCCAAGCGGGGTGGGAACAGTTGGTGGAAGGTGTCTGGTGTTCTATGTGACAGAAGAGTCTCCGCCAGGATGAAGGGAAAAGTTTACAAAACAGTGGTGAGGCCGGCCATGATGGACAGATTAGAGACGGTGGCGCTGAAGAGACAACAGGGACCAGAACTGAAGATGCTGAGGAGGAGGACTGAAGCTCCAGGGAGAAGAGATGGCGAGGGCGGATGACTTCAAATACCCGGGGTATGAAGAGTGTGGTCAGGAAGTGAAGAAACGGGTCCAAGCGGGGTGGAACAGCTGGCGGAAGGTGTCTGGTGTTCTATGTGACAGAAGATTCTCCACCAGGATGAAGGGAAAGGTTTATAAAACAGTTGTGAGGCCGGCCATGATGTACGGATTAGAGACGGTGGCGCTGAAGAGACAACAGGAACCAGAACAGAAGATGCTGAGGTTCTCGCTCGGTCAGAACAGGTCGGATAGGATTAGAAACAAGCTCATTCGAGGGACAGCTAAAAGTTGGATGTTTTGGAGACAAGGTTCGAGAGACCAGACTTCTATGGTTCGGACATGTCCAAAGACTAGACACGAGGACAGTGGGCGTTCAAGAGGAGGATGCACGAGTTTATGTGGAAAAACGGGACAAGCCGAAAGGAAAAGAAGAGGTCTCCACATTCCCTTGGATGTAAATGTATTACACATACAATATATCTATCTGCAGAATGCTGCTAAATAAGAAGTGGATCCCCCCCCCCCCACCTCCCTGTCATCCTCCTCCCCCCGACCCCCGCACATCTTCTGATCACAGAGGAATCTTTGAAATGCAATTCCTTATCAGACTCGCCCGGGAAAAGTATCAAATAAGAAGTACAACGTCAGCTGACTGCCACCGCTCCGGTGATTTGAAGATTAGGGCCTTTTCCGACGGCGTGAAAACGGCGCTAGTCGAACCAAAGAAACTTGTTGTTGGAGTTGTTTAAACGAGACCAGTTTTGTCATGTTCCAGAGGCTCCGGGACTGCATTGAAAATCCTCGTAAGATGAGAGTAATGTGCATGTTTTTCCCCCCACCGAAATGTAATTTGATTCTTGATATCGCAAAAAGGTATTTTGAAGTTTGAACGCTTGGACACTGGAACTGTGGGAAATTTGAGGTCAGGTGACTCCAACGGTTTCAGAGGCACCCCCCCCCATCTAAGTGAACCTGGTTTTCCGTCAATGGACCTTTGGTCAGTCTTGATGGCGAGGTCATTTTTCTCTTGGACGCCGCAGCGACGGAAATCCGTTCCTGGTTCAGCTGGGTCCGGTTTTTACACCGTTCCGGGGGAGGCGGGTGGACCGGCGTCCGCTCGAATTAAAACGTCCCGTCGGCAAACGGCAAAGACTTTCAGTTCCTGCCGACGGTATCAAAGATCTCGTCCTGCTAAAACGCCGGTGGGACATGAGTTGTGCGTGAAAAGCCAAACGTGGATCTCCTTCCCGGGGGGGGGGGGGGGTGGACTGATGGGAGCAGGATCCTCCCCCGGTGTCAAACGAGGGCTGCGGAGTGCGAAGCTTCACAGGCCACCGGCTTCCATCAGTGCTCCTGCTTCATAATGAGCCATTGTTTGCCGTTTGCGGGCTCATCAAATTAAATTGCAAGCCTCAGTGATTCCGCCAACACAAACACACCAAACACCCCCCCCCCCCTCCCTTCATATTTTCTCATAGCAAATGCCGGTAGGAAGACAACAACATCGCCTGTACATACAGTGACAATATGTCAACTGTAAAATAGAATAAAAGGGTGTTCAGCCTGGTCGCCTTTAGCATCATTGCGTTTAGCGCGGCTGCGTTCAGAATTATTGCTTTGAGTTACGGGTCATGTTTAGATTGGACATGTTAGGATGGATCTCATTCGGTACGGCTGCATTTAGCATCCTGGTGCCTGCCGCCGTCGTTTACACGGCGGTTAGCTTGGCTGTGTTAATATGTTCCAGTTGTGTCAAAAGTCAATTTTGCGCCCATATTCACCCTAATTTGACAAGTAGGCAGAATTCATATTTTTGAGGCTTAAGCGTTAAATAAAAATCTCCCCCCCCCCCCAAGCAAACAATTTCAGAACGTCACTTAAAGCGGCGATTTCTGGGATTTATCTTCATCTGATGAAGAACTAGCGGTATCGGTTGATCGGGAAGACGGAGGAATACTTCCATACAGATTTGAACCTGTGGCTGGAATTAACGTTGAATATTCAGATGGTTCTTCGGGCGGAATGTCAGCGGAGTCTGAATACTCGGAGGCCTACGCGGGCCGGAGCTCGGCTAACGGCCCTCCGCCGGGCGCCGCAGCCCGGCTAACGGCCTCCGCCAGAGCGAAGCGCATGCTCCGTCTTAGCGGCTTTAGGGGTTGGAAGGCATTAAAGCAGCAATGCCTTCAGCATAAGCATTTTTTTTTTTACGCATGGTTGCTTTTAGCATGATTACATGTAGCACTTAGCATCATTCGATAAATTGTTTTACATATATATACACACAATAACAAATGAGCATAATAGCACGTCTAGGCCTTTCCGGTGTATTTTTGCGCCGTACTTCTCGATTTTTTGCTGAGGTTCCATTATTTCCTCGAACGCGGGGAAAGATATTACATTAACGCACGAAGTGGTTGACACCACATAAAAGACGGGTGGAGCAGCGACGTCGTCGTTGAGGGGGGGGGGTGGACTTTCGCAAATCTCGACGTGTCATCACATCTCTTAATTTCACACTTGGCTTGAGACTTTGTGATGTAACGTGGCGGCCATATTGGCGCGTCCAGTCCTATCATGCTCACGGGGAATATGAAATCTGGGGGGGAGGGGGGGGGGATATTTGAATGACTTTCGCACTCACGCGCCGTAAACATGAGCGCAACCTCAGATCAATGCGATTCAATTGCCATCCTATCTCATTTCCCCACAGCCGGATTGGAAAAGGGCTGGAGACGGATGTGTCGTTAGCAATTTTTGTGCGCGCATGCGTGTCTGTGTGCGGGTGTGCGCTTGTCGTGAGCGGGATTTCGGCGCCAGTGCCATCCGTCAGGCGGCCGTCAGGATTTGGGGGTGGGTGAGTAGAGTAACAAGCGTCAAAAGAAGTTCATTACTATAAACCAAAAATAAATTGCTCCCGCAGTAGGTGAACTCTGTAAAGTACTGCCCAGATATTTGTATTTTTTTTTTTGCTCTTTAAACATTCCAGAACTGTATGACCCTCCTCAAACTCTTATTAATTTTCACCTCACATACTATCCTCAACAGTATTTAAGATCCTACACTTGCTTGTGAGAACCCTAACCGAGTACGAAATCAAAAGGATAGGAATGAGCAAAACAGCCCAAAGATACATGTGCTAAGCTTCAAAAAGTCTTCAGGTTCCAAATGGTAGCGATCACTTCTGTTTTGACATCGGCATACATTTAAGAAACAAAGAAAATGAAAAAATGAACACGCTATCAATATTTTCAAATATGACGTTTGAAGACATTCCAATCACTTGATTGATTGCCCAAAATCGGCTAAACAAAGCACAGACCATTCTGATGAGGGGAGAGCTCCTCGCGTCTATGATTAAAATTGCCCCCCCCCCCCCCACCGCCCGCTCCTCTTGCCAATAAGCGCTTATCTTTTTGCAGCGAGCACACACACACACAAGTGCGCGTGCAGAAGATAAAAAATAATTAGCTAACGCTGGGCACACATTTGGCGCTAAAAGAGATGAAAGGCAAACAGCCCGCAACGCCACAACCGCCACCAGTCTGTTGATTATTTGTCCAAATGTCATTTTGAGTTGAAGATAAGCACCCCCTAGCCCCCCCCCCCCCCCCACCAATCTGAAATGGCTGTTCTCGTTTGTGATGCAAGACGCTGCAGCTGCTCTGGACTCGGGGACGAGCCAAACCACGGACAAACCAACTCCTCGATTTCATTCCAAAAAAAAAAAAAAAAAAAAAAATATTGAACTAAGGTAGGCCACAAGGCTCAGTACTTGAACCCCTCCTGTTCATAAAATACATACAATAAAACTTAAAACCTTATTCCGCTGAATCTTGGCGGACACGGCGGGAAATGGAGAAATACCACCACCCCCCCCCCCCCCTCCACTGCCGTGAACGGCTCGACCTTAAAATCCGGAGCGCCGTACGTCATCCCGATAGCGTGGCGGTCGGCGCCATCGTCGGGCTCGGCCACCTAATGGCGGGAAACCGATAAGCGGCCGCGGCGTGTCATCGCCGATGTAAAAAAAAAAAAAAAAAAAGCAAAACAGATTCAATTAATCATTTGAGCGGCTATTAGGGAAGAAAGGCGGACGATGGGAGGGGCTTAATGAAGAATGATGACGGCTGAATTATGAGGATTTGCGCTTCGGATTAAAACGCAAACGTCCGCATCGCGGTTGTGACTTTTTTTTTTTTTTTGCATCGAGCGGTGTTTTATTCCTCTCGGCGTGACGCGACGCTGCTTCGGCGCCAATCGAAAACTTTAACCGTCGTCTCCACTAATCACACCGCAGACTACAGTACCGCCGCCGCATCGCGGTCTTCTCTGACCCCCCCCCCCCCCCGCCCCCTTCAATTTGACTTTGCGATCTTTTCCCGTCAAGATTCCGCGTGTGCAAATGGCTTTCGTTATCTGTCTCCTTCGCCCGCTTTCGCGCCGCTATTTTTTTTCTTTTTTTTCTTTGTTCCCTCCGCCGGCTTCTGTGAACACCGCCACGACCTCGTTTCGCTCCTCCTCGCCCGCGTCTTCCCCCTGCCCTCCGGTGCCGCTCTTTGGCTTTTCGCCGGCGCTATCTCGTCTCCGCAGAGGCCAAGTCGAGACGGCGTTCCGGCGCCGGCTTCCGAGCCCCCGTGCGCGCGAGGCGGCCAACGCGCTCGCTGTCGAGCCGGAACACAAAAGTATACTTGTGCCTGCCTGTTTGACTTACCGAATATTCCCTGCCTGCCAGCTATGAGTTACTGACAAATGACAGCTAAATGCAAAATAGCTGCACGCTAGCTAGCTGAAGACAGCAACAGATATTCCCACGTCGACCCTTAAGTCTTCAAAGAGAAGCGATGCATACAAAAGGCACCTTCGCCTTCCGCTCTGCGCCCTCCTACTTGTTAATTTCACAGACTGTTAATCGTATGAAGATTATTTCATTCAATAACCGCCTCTGCGGCCCGACAACGGGAGAGAGGTCGACCGAGAGCGGCTCGATGACAAGCTACAGAAGGAGTCGCGGGACGCCGATCTACAGACGTCCACGCCGCGTAACCAAGCACGTACGCTGATATTTTTTTAAATTGTCTCTTTGTCAACTGAATTGAACCTGTGGCTGTAATTCATGTTGAATATTCGGATGGTTCTTCGGGTGGAATGACGCGGAGGCCTACCTGCGACATAAAAGCGTAAACAAAGGCCCCCGGGAGCCGCGGATGGTTCTTCGGACAGGAATGAAGCAGATACTGACGAGCGAGGTCCGGCGGCGGGTTCCGAGCCGAGCTTCCGGGCGGCGAAAGCCGTTAGCCCCGGACGCCGGAGCTCAGCACCCGGCCCGCCGCCAGAGGTCGCAGCCCGCCTTCGGTGGAGGACTTTAACCGAGCTTCGGCAGCGGTGGAGGCCTTTACCCGAGCTGTGGTGGAGGCCTTTAGCCGAGCTGTGGCGGAGGCCGTTAGCCGAGCTTCGGCATTTGGGGAGGCCGTTAGCCGAGCTTCAGCGACGGCGGAAGCCTTTAACCGAGCTACGGCGGTGATCTTTAGCCGAGCGTCGGCGGCGGTGGAGGCCTTTCGCCGAGCTTCGGCATTTGGGGAGGCCTTTAGCCTATGGTCGGCGGCGGCGGAAGCCTTTAGCCGGACTTCGGCGGCGGCGGAAGCCTTTAGCCGGACTTCGGCGGCGGCGGAAGCCTTTAGCCGAACTTCGGCGGCGGTGCAGGCCTTTAGCTGAGCTGTGGCGGAAGCCTTTCGGCGAGTTTCAGCGTCCGGGCAGGCCGTTAGCCGAGCTTCGGCAGCATTGGAGGCCTTTAGCCGAGCTACGGCGGCGGCCGTTAGCCCCGGACGTCTAACCTCGGCTCGCGGCCCGCTGCCGGACCTCGTACGTCAGTATCTGTTTCATTCCACCCGAAAAAACATCCGAATATTCAACAGTATTGTATTCCTCCGTCTTCCCGATCAACCGATACTGCTATTTCTTCATCAAGATGAGGATAAATCAGAGAAATCAGCGCCGTGCCTCAATGGTGTCCCATGTAATCGAATGTTCGGAACGGCACGTCGTATCCGTCCCGAAGGTCATGTGACTCACGAAAATGGCAGCACCCCGGAAAATTTGCAATAGTCTCTAAAAATCTTCTCAAAACACGATTAAATGAGAGAGGATTTAGGATCACATTGTCAAAATAGCCTACATATTACGTGACCTATAGGATACATTGTTCATGCAAACCCATTTTTTTTTTGCGGGGGGGGGGGGGGGGGGGGGTCGTGACGGCGCGTCGCTGGAAAAGCGGCAAATCCCCGCCGGGGCTGTCAACGCGGTCCCCGTTGCGCAGCATTAGTCTCTGTGGAGAGGAGCGGCGTTAATGCTGACAAACACTGCTGAGTGAGGGTCATTTAACGTCGCATCCATTAAAGCCCGCGCCAATAGTCGGTGGCGGGTGGGACGGGGGGGGGGGGGGTCACTCGGCGTCAGCGGTAATAAGAAGAAGTTAAAAAGGCGCGGCCGGTGCATACTAAACGGTTTTTCCCCCCCTGCTTCTGGGGTCAAAACTCCGTCCAAACCGATGATGAACATTTTATTTCAGTTTTAGCTAAGCTAATTACTCCTTGTTGACGTTGCCGGAGGGCGCTCGCCGTCGTTTGATTTCCAATTTAGGAGAGAAAATTATTTCACGCCCACTTTGGAAAAGCCAGGTACGAAAGACGCTGATTTCCTTGTCACATCCAATAAGTGAAAATTGTTTCTAAATTACAGGAAACCCTGATGGACGGCGGGAGCCGTTGGAATTGCGACATGAAATATGAATCCCCGGAAATTGACATTCGCCGACCTGTTCTCGTGCGCGGACCGTAAAGGTTCCCTTTGAATAGGCAGCTCCCAGTCTCATAAATATGTCATGGGAGTCACCTATGACCGATTCCAAGTGATGTGGGGTGGGGGGCAGGGGTCGGGTGGGGGGGGGCGCACCTAGCCAAAACCAACGCGGCTAATCCGCACACTTCATGCATCATTCAAACGTCAGTCCGGAGGCGCGGCGGGAAGGTCGTTTCAAAAGTAGCGCGACGTTCTCTGCGCTTAAAACCGCCGGCGGGTTTTCGTCAGTCTTGCTCGCGATCCCGACGAGATCCGGCTGCGGTTCACTCTTATTGCGGCTGCGCGGTCACGGTCGCCGAGCGCAGCAAGCGGATAGACAAAAGTCTTCGATTTCCTGTGACAACGCCCCACTGCAAAAAAATAATAATAATAACATACAGCGCAAAACTAAACGAAGACAAAGTTCCAAATAACTGCGAGGTCTGAACGAATACTTGATCCCCCGAGTGGGTGAGCAACAGTGGGGTGGGCCTCCGCGAAAGGCTAACAATTAAAACCGCGGCGGAGAATTAACCGCGCAGGCAGGGACGCGGAAACAATGGGGGCCTCCAAGGTGGCATCCAAAGATAGGCCTCAAACCACCCGCCCCCGTATTTACGAAGGTGGCCGCCCTTCGCCAGCGCTCCTCGGGGCTAATAATCCACAAAGGATTCGCCACGTTCTTGATATGCGGTAGACACTTCTGCGGTTTACAGCTTTTGTGTGTGCGCATTAAGAATAACGTCTGTGCAGTGTGCACTTCATTCCTAATGTACAACACACACATACACACAGCTATTAACGACACCCTGGATACACAAAGTCTTCCCGACGACAGATGCAGCAGAATTACAACACCGGAGGGGCAACTGTCGCGATAACGTAGACAGTCGGAATATACGTGTAAACTGCGGTATTGTTGCAATGTAGCGTTGATTTCTGTAACTAAACATACATATTCCATCATACACTAAGCCGATCGTTTTTACACTTTAGTACTATTGTACTACATGACAAATCACTCCTATAGTGCACTTTTCCATACATAATACAGGAGAATTTTATTGGATTGTCGCGCATACAAACGGGTAGCGAGCTAATGTTAGCGCCCCTTCATAGGCCTCAAAACCAGCACACAGAACGCACAGCGGCGTGGACATGATATGAGCACGGAAAGCATTACAGCCGGACTACTGGGATGTACTTAAAAGGGAAATCCTGTACTTTGGATGAACAGTGTATCCAATACTTTATTTTGACAATGTCTTTTAATCGTGCCGCAACAAAGGCTCGATTCCATGGGACACCATTCATGCCTGGCGCCGATTTCTCGGATTTATCCTCATCTGAAGAAGAAATAGCAGTATCGGTTGATCGGGAAGACGGAGGAATACTTTCATATAGATATGAACTTGTGGCCGAATGGCGGAATGACGCAAAGTCTGACTACTCGGAGGTGACTTAAGTGCGTAAACAAAGGCCCTCGGGAGCTCCAGGCCGCCAGTCGCGGATGGTTCTCTTTGGACGGGAATGACGCGGAGTCTGATGAGCTAGCTTCGGCTAACGGCCCTCCGCCGGACGCCGGAGCTCGGCTAACGGCCCTCCGCCGGACGCCGGAGCTCGGCTAACGGCCCTTTAGCCGAGCTTCAGCGTCCGACTAGTCGGACTCCGCGTCATTCCGCTTGTAGGACCATCCGAATATTCAACATTAATTACAGCCGCAGGTTCAAATCTGTATGGAAGTCTTCCTCCGTCTTCCCGATCAGCCGATCCTGCTATTTCTTCATCAGATTAGAATAAATCCGAGAAATCAGCGCTGGGCATAAATGGTGCAATCTAACGTTTGGAACGGCACGTAACACGTCACATCCGTCCACGTCGGTCACGTGACGCGCAAAAATGGCAGCGAAATTGTCGATAAAAATCTTCGCAAAACGCGATTAAATGAGAGAGGATTCAACATCACATTGTGAAAATAGAGTACATATTTCATGACCTATTCGAGACATTTTCATGCAAACCACTGGATTTCCCCTTTAACGCTAACGCATTAACGCTAATTCTACTCTGCCCATACCATGCGCCCATTTTTCCATTTTTCGTTCAGAACCAAAAAAAAAAAAAAAAAAAAGTGAAATTTACGCCTGACTCACATGTGGTCTAACAATATCTCATCCGACTTGAACCGCGTGGGAAGACGACCGGGTGACTCGCACGCGGGCCGGGATGGATCGACACTTAGCAACGCCGTCGAGTGAGTCCTTTCGCGCCGGAAAACACGCATCGAGCACGGGAAGTGGAAAACCACTTGGGGTCTACTTATACGAACCGATATAGTCACATAAGGGGGCCGGGTTTGAAAGCATTGTAAATTACTTCCCAATCGTGCCGTCTGAAAGTATTCAAACTTCCCCCCTTGTGGGTCAACGGACTTCACCGCTATTTATCATCTGATAGATAACCACAATTTTCTCGGATGGCGTCGTAAACGTGTGGGAAAGCCGCTCAGCGACATACTTTAATTCGGCGACATTTTCACGACAAACGCAACCTCGGCTGCTAGGCTAGGCTAGGCTAACGCTAGGCTCCCTAACGAGCCATAAGATTTTATTCCCCCCAACCCCCCCCCCAAATAATGCAGGGGGGAGGACAGAATCTAAAATGGCGACGTCAAGGAAGATTTTCCATGATTAGGCGGAGGGCTTGAGGGGCACAGCAGGTGGGACAACATTTGACAGCTAAATCCACTTTTACGCTAGCGACCGCGAGGCTACAAACGGACAAGAAAAAAATATATAATAAATCGGGCCATTTGTGGGATGGGAGGTTGCCCGATCAGTTTGGGATCAAAAATTAAAAAAAAAAAAAAAAATACCCGCGTGGAAGACCCGAGTTGCCTTCTAGCGTTGACGGATAGCGGCTTATTTTACTGCGCGCCGCAATCGATAAATCCATCGCCTCCACTCTGTTCGGCCACCATTAATGATTGATTTCCCCGGCGGACTTATTGATTCGCGTACAAATCCTCAGCCATAGTTGTTTTTGTTTTTTTGTCCCCCTAATTGCAGGCAAAAAAAAATAATAATTTGATCGCTCTTCAGGCGGCTTGTATCTTGTCGAATCTATCCGGAGGAGTCTTTCTCTCAAATGCATAACTGAGTGAGGCGGCTCGGGTAGCGTGAGCGCGAGAAAAATCGGCACACGATTAGCTGGCAAATTCGCCTGGCGGCTAATGAATAGCGATTTAACGGCCGTCTTCAGACTTACCGCGTACACTCGTTCTAGTTAAGCCCGCGAGAAAGAGCGTGATGGAAATTTGGACCGACAGCGAGGACTGAAACGGGCGAGGAAAATCAGGAGACAAAAGGGATGAACTAGCCCAGATAAAATGAGGCAGAGTCGGCAAAGAAAGCGCGAGGGGGGGGGGGGGGCTGGGTGGAGGAGATCTCCGAGGCTCATTACTTCCCCTCCTGGCATGCCAAGTGCTGACCCAGCAGCATTGCGGCCCTCCATCATTCTCCGTGCCCTTCAACCCTGTCCCCTGGCAGGTGAGCGCGCCGCACGCCCGCCCGTTAGCTCCGCGATTGCTAGCCGAGAGCTTTCGAAAAAAAAAATAATAATAATATGACAATTAAGCTTCATTCAAACTTCTGGTTGTGCTTTACAGGGATGGTTTGACCCCTCTTTGGTTAAATGATGACCACCCCCCACCCACCCACACACACACACACACACTCCCCGGCGCCGACCGGCGGGCCGGCGGCAAATTCGCAGCGGCATTCTTCTCACGCCGGCATCCGCCGACGTGCGAGCTGAGATCGCTCTACTCGGCTTAACGCTTATTAGACGGGGCAGCGCTGACTAGAGGCTGACGGCGAAGCGTGAAAGCCAAAGCGAAAAGGGACCGAATTAAACACAGTCAAAACAACAAAAAAAAAAAAGAAGAGCGGAGAGGCTGGAACGGGCTAAACGCGCGAGACCGAGTTTCACCACTATTCAAAGTCGACGTCGTTAAGCCGGGCGGATTTCAAGTTTGTCTGACATCAT
Source organism: Syngnathoides biaculeatus (assembly GCF_019802595.1). Lineage (NCBI taxonomy): Eukaryota > Metazoa > Chordata > Actinopteri > Syngnathiformes > Syngnathidae > Syngnathoides > Syngnathoides biaculeatus. The sequence goes on from NC_084660.1 coordinate 1,135,088, forward strand.
CTGCGCACGACGTCAAATCCGACTGCGTCCTCCTTAAACGTGTTTTAGACCCGATGGACGGCATTGCGTAGAACCGTCAGTCTGGTTTAGGGTTCGTACGCCGGGACGTCGCGCGACTTAAAGACACTTCGGGGTTGTCCGCCAGGAGAGGGTCGGCGAAACCGTCCCCGCGTCAATATTTGACAAGACGAAGCTTGAAAAAGTTCATTATGGGGGGGCGAGCGAGATACAAAGAGCAAAATCTGAAGTTTATTTAAAAAAAAAAAAAAAAAAAGAGATCAAATGTGGGTCCGACTATTAAATCTGTGGGCTATAATGTGTAAAACTACCAATAACAGGCTCACCCTGAAGGGCTCGAGATGACCGCCTCGGGATGGCGGCGGCGTCGGCGACGGGCGCCGTGACGCTCGCCCGCCATTTGCATATTCCCGGGGTGACACAACTCGTTAGCTGGGCAATAAATCAAAAGCCCGGCAGCCCAATTTGGGCGCTTAATGTGATTAATAAGTGCTAAAAGCGTTTAAGTGGCCCGTGATTTTCAGATGCCGCTTCGAGGTGAACTTTCCTCCCCTCGCCCGCGGAAGACAAACATGACACTGGTGCGGAGAGCGAAGTCGGATTTCAACTGAAAACGTCCGCAGATCGGTTTTACTTTGGAAAAGGGTGATCCAAATTTTTGCCTATTTTCAAACATGTTGCGAACCAAAACTAACCGAGAGTTTCTTTTCAACACTACGTGCCTCTCAACAGATCTGTCAGTGGACGTTTTGAGACCCAGATCTTTTTTTTTTTTTTCGTCCTCCTTCTCTAAGGACGGATTTGCAAGTGAGTCGGTGAGAGGCGAAAAGGCAGGAAGTGGGGCTGAGAGCGGACTGCGATTGCCAAAATAAAAGCGGCCCTCGTCAACGAGCGGATCGACGGCCGCCGGGCGACTCGTAGTCACGAGGTTTGTGATCCCGTCTGCTCGAATCGAGATTGTGGTCCATCCGGACCTTCATCGGGTGTCACTGGATGCCTGAAAATGGGGGGGAGGGGGGGGGACTCTGAAGTGGGGGCGGCTCTCAATTTACTACCAGATTCCCCACTGCCACGATAACGAGCTCTGGATAGCGACGGAAAGATGGGCGATACCGAGGTGGCTGAAATGAGTTTTCCGAGCTTAGCTTTTTAGAGATAGAGCGGGGTAGGAAAGGAGTCTTCGCGAGGCGTTGATGGCGCCGCCTAAGATGCCTCCAGTCGGTGTTTTCGGAACACGGAGCGATAAGCCCCCCACGTAGATAAAACAGAACTCGAACCAAATGAGCGAAACGGGGATGGTCTAGGTCTTGTCTAGAGCAAATAATAGTTGACATTTTAGCAAATTCTACGTTCTGAAAGTCAATTACGACAACGCACGGATCATTTCTATCAGGGTCTGCTGGGGTTCGAGTCCAGGGTCGAGTTCATGATTGAAAATTGTCCCCACAAAGTCGAGAGCGAAGAATTCTCGGAAATTTTTAATGCGGCCTCTCGCAATTTTACAATTATTGCTGTTTTAGCGTCTTTTGGGCCGATAATTGCATAATCCCGACACGTGAAGCTTCACAGCCAGAAGACAAAACTTGAAAAGATCCTGGCGCTTAAAGACCCAAAGCTTTGGACAGTGACGTTCCGACGGATTCCGCTGGCAGCGCGTGGCTTCTCCCTTCTAACTTTTTTTTTTTTTTGGGGGGGGGGTCGAGGGGAAGTTGGCGCAAACTAGCTGCGCGTTGGCAGGCAGAACGGAGACATCGCAACGAGCCCACTTGCATTGCTCGACGCCGCCGCTTGAGTGAGCTCCCCGACCTCATTAATGAGAATTCACCAAGATCAAGCTAGTTAACATCTTTGAAAAGCAGCATCAAATTTTATGGCAACAAACTGGCAACAGAAAATATCAATCAATACCATAACTCAATTTTCCAGACTTCCTCTGTAAGGAACAGACGTGACGTTAAATGCGACAACTACGCAAAACACTGCCAAGCAATTGGTGAATAATAGCCAAAATAAAAACATGAAATAAATGTAAAATGCAACGATAGTATTCTTGCTAGCAAATATTATTTTTGTTTTGGGTGGTCGGAGCATTTGGCATCACGTGGCTCACCCGGATCACGAGGTCCCGCGCAATCGCTTCAAAAACGAGCCCGACGGCTAGCGCGCGTCAAACCTCCTCCGGGAAACTGCGATGAAAAGGGGGAGCCATTTGCCGACGCTGGCGACGTGCGTTTATGCATCTCGTCCCCGCTGATGGGTCCCAATTTGCTGGAGACGCCGCGGCGGAATGACAAATGGCTGCTTAAAAAAAAAAAAAGATTACTGTCGAACGCCTGTTGCCGCGCGGGGGGGGGGGAAATGGCAAACATGAGAAACGTCAGTGCAGATCACAACATAAGCCGGCTTTAACCGGTTTGTGTTTGTTTTTTCACACAACCTCATGAAATAAACCTGCACACTTTCCGATTTAGCCGCTTTCCTACCGTTCACTCGTGGGAATTCTTCAGATGGAAGCGAAACCGCAGATCCGACACGGTCGGACGTAGCAAGAGCCTAAAGCTAACCCTAGCTTGAGAGTTAGCCCTAACCCTAAATCTGCTCACCTTTTTCTTCACCCTAAACCCTTACCCGAACCTTATGTCTACTTCCCTTTGTCCTAAACGCCTGACTCCCAACCCTTAAGGCTAACCATAAACTAGCAAAACTTGCACATTTTTCCATCAAACGCGCCGCAGACAACATTAGGTGAGTAAGCTGCGCCCGAGAAAGACTTAGCTAGCCGAAACGTTGCGCGGTAGAAGCTTACTCTTGGGGAACGCTTTTGATGGTTTCAGTCGGTCTAAATTTGGAGGCTGGACGGAACTAGGGATCGCAAAAAAAAAAACGCTTACTTTCATAATCGGTTTTAACCGAACACCTGGCGCAAAAAAATAAAAAAAAACGATTAACCGGTTTTAAAATCGGTACCATCGTGGTGTTTACATTTTCACCCGCGGGAGTTGGGGTGCGGGGTTCCGCACGGACTGTTTTTGTCGTTGCTCTTCCGGAGTGACGGGTTCGCAGAGTTCCCGCCGTTATGCGAGTAGTGTTTTGATGTCCGCCAAGTTTTGTTCCCGTGTCCGACACTCCTCCGACTCCTTTTCTCCGGCGCTACACCATCGATCGTTAATTTGCTCCGCGGTAATGGGGTAGTTTGTATACAATATTGACAAACAAGCTTCTTGAATGTGGCTTCCAACAACGTAAAGTTACATTTTTATTCTTTTTTTTTTTTTGTAAAAATGTTTTAATGTTAACATTCTTGAAAAAAAAAAAAGTGGAAATAATATTGAAAAAAATAGCGCAATGCGGAATACCGGAACCGGAAGAAATTATTGGAAATTTGAACCGATTTCGAAAGTCCAATGACGGTTTCGGTTTTAAACAATCGAAAACCGGTTAGAACCTTATTAATTGTAACCGTTTGCGATCCCTAGACGGAACTTATTGACAACTAAACTTGGAAGGAAGTTGGCACGTAAAATTAGGCCTATTGAACGCTTCTAAATTTGAAATTTATGTAGTGGGGAATGTTCCGTTTTGAAGTTGTGAGGGTGAATCAAGTTGTGACTTGTATCCAATAGGATGGCCCGCGCTCCTCCCCTTTCAGCCGAGAGGATGAAAGGGGTTCAGTTTCACTAGCCTAACCCCGTTTGACAACCTTAAGCCAGTGTTGAATACTTCATAGAAAATATTTGCAAAGGCTAAAAGATCACAACGCTGACTCTTTCTGCGGGAAGCGCATTTTCTTCTCGCGCGCAGCGTGAAACCCGTGAATGCGAAGGCCTCGTTTGACTTTTGCTCACGCCCGGTTTCAAGCGCCTCTCGGGATCCGGCGACAGAAACTCATTTTACAAACTTGAAATTGGCGCGTCGCCGTTTTACTTTCCGATCGAAGGGCGGCTTAATTGATCAAAACAGGTCGATTGCCGCGTTTGTCACAGAGGCTTCTGGGAAATGAAGCTATCTGAGCGTCTGGTCAGACTTGAATGTAACAAAGACCAAACTTTTCTCCCCCCCCCCCCCCCCCGACTTTTTGTATGCAGTACCTTTGCCCACTGATCAGGGTCCTGCATTTTTTTTTGCTACATGGCTAAATAGAGAAATAAATAAATCCAAGATGTCTCTGGTAATCCTGCGGCGGGCTACGCAAACATTAACATTTTCATTCTCCTCTCATCGCTAACAGCCCCCGGGGAAAGCCAACCATGCGTATTCTATTAACAAAACGGCACGCCCAGTGCTCCCAAAGTCTCGCTCTTGATTCATACACATCCACAAATCCCTTGGCGAAAGCAGTTTGTGTTCACCAGAGCCAGTAAAAGGGGTGGAGGGGGGGGGGGGGGGGGCAAAACATTGAGATGACTTCAGAACAAACAACTTGTCTATGTTCATATTTGTGATATGGCTTTTTTTGGGTGGGAGGGTATGTACACAGTGAAAACATCCATAGATATTCATTATTTTAATAAATCTTAAAGTAGTCACACAAGGTGCGCAAGTCTGGTGTGGCTGAGAATTATGTTAGAATACTACAGGACACGTATGGGGGCAGCAGAAGGTGGAGGTGGGACTGCATCAGGGCTCCGGGCTGAGCCCCTTCCTGTTTGCGTGAGTCGTGGATTGGCTGACAAACGAGGTTAGACTGGAATGCCCTTGGACCACGATGTTCGCAGATGATATTGTGATCTTCGGTGAAAGCAGGGAACGGGCGGAGGAACAGTCAGAAAGGGGGAGGCACGCACCGGAAAGGAGAGGAATGAATATTACCCGAAGTAAAATGTGAGGGGCAGAGGAAGGAGGAGGAAGAGTGAAGCGAGAGCGAAGGTGGACGACTTCAAATACTTGGGCTCAACAATCCAGAGCAATGGAGAGTGTGGTAAGGAAGTGAAGAAACGGGTCCAAGCGGGGTGGAACAGCTGGTGGAAGGTGTCTGGTGTGTTATGTGACAGAAGAATGTCTGCTAGGATGAAGGGCAAAGTTTACAAAACAGTGGTGAGGCCGGCCATGATGTACGGATTAGAGACGGTGGCACTGAAGAAACAACAGGAAGCTGAACTGGAGGTGGCAGAAATGAAGATGTTGAGGTTCTCGCTCGGAGTGACCAGGTTGAATAGGATTAGAAACGAGCTTATTAGAGGGACAGCCAAGGTTGGATGTTTTGGACACGAGGTTCGGAGAGCAGACTTTGATGGTTCGGACATGTCCAGAGGCGACAGGGTGAGTATATTGGTAGAAGGGTGCTGAGGATGGAGCTGCCAGGCAAAAGAGCGAGAGGAAGACCAAAGACAAGGTTGATGGATGTTGTGAGGGAGGACATGAGGTCAGCGGGTGTTAGAGAAGAAGATGCACGAGATAGGCTTCGATGGAAAAAGTTGACACGCCGTGGCGACCCCTAACGGGACAAGCGAACAGTCTTTGTCGCCGTCTGATTCCGCGACATTGCTCCCGGGCTATTCTGGCCGAGGGCAGTATTTGAAAAGCATCTGCAGAGAGCGGTGACAAGTATGGAGCCGTAAAGAGTGCAGGAGGCGTGGCTTATTTGGCTGCGAGAGACAGAACAAAAAAAAAAACATGGACGCCAGCCATCGGAGATGGAGCCCGGGGTGTTTGCGTATTCCCCATTTTCAAACAAAACTGGATCAACTATGTCAACTTTTTCAGTCAGCGTTAACTAGACCTCATTTGGAAACCCCCCCTCCCGGCTACAATCTGCGGTGGTGTTCACAACAAAGTACTGCTGGGTCGCAAAGAAAGTCAAATTAGTTTTAAATGCTCGCTTCTTTGCAAACCTTTGCAAGATTCCTGCAATCAAAAACACAAGGCGACTGCGGGGAGCAGTTCCCGGTATGATGGAAATTGGACGCGTAGTTAATTTCACAGTGGGTACATGTTGCGCCGCGTAGGCATTGCCGTCGCCGGGGGCTGTTGGCCCAGCAGGTAAGGAAAACACGGCTGACATTTGCCCGCCGTTCATTTGCACGGGGGGGGGCGGGGGGGTCTTGTGGCGGCTGTGAGCCACGCTGGGCAGGAGGGTGAGAAGTGGGCAAAGTTGAATAGCCAATCGCGTTGAATAGTTGGCCACTCTGGGGGAGAAAGAAAAGATCAGGGACGGGGGAGGGGGGTGGAGAGATACATTTTTCCTCTGTAGATCCCCCACCTGCAAAAAGTTAGGTTTTCCCACAGAGAAGCGCCATGGTACAAAAGTAGGATCCAGCTCTCTTCTTGACAAGGGGGTGGCTGATGCACCCGGAAAGGCAATACTGCCCCCTATGGGTGGAGAATACTATTGCATGTAGAAAAGAGTAGTGGGGAGAGCGGGAAGGTCTCGGTTTAAAAAGACCACAGGAACGCAGCAGGGTCTACACTGAAACGGGGTCGAGGACGGGCCTACAACAGGGGAAGGGACGAGCAAGTGGGGCGAAAACTGCAACCGGTCAGGACTGAGAGTCAAAATCAGACCAGTTCAGCATATGCTCTGTTGGAGTTTGCGGCAAGTCCAGATGAGCACATTCCTGTGGCAACTCCAACAGGAGTTTGAGTTCCCGGACTGCAAAAGGTCAAGACGAGCAAGGAGGGCAAAAACTGCAACCGGTCAGGACAGAGTCAAAATCAGACCAGTTCCGCATATCCTCTGTTGAGGTTTGCTACAGGTCAGGATGAGCACAGTCCTGTGACAACTCCAACAGGAGTTAGAGTTCCTGGACTGCAACAGGGGAGACCAACAGGTCAGAAGACAAGCAAGTGGGGCGAAAACTGCAACCGGTCAGGACTGAGAATCAAAATCAGACCAGTTCCGCGTATGATCTGTTGTAGTTTGCTACAGGTCAAGATGAGCACATTCCTGCGACAACTCCAACAGGAGTTAGAGTTCCAGGACTGCAACAGGAACAGTTCAGGAGGAGGATTACAAGTCAGGAGAAGTATGCAACCGGCTCAGGCGTTCAGTGGGTCAGAACTGTAGAATGGACTACAACAGTATAGGATCAGTACGCTGGTTCAAAGGCCAAATTAAGCACACTGCAGTAAATACTTGAACATTTCAAGGCTCCGGCGGTCAACAGTTCAGGTCTAGGACTACGACAAATTAGAGCACAAAACAAGCACGGATTTCAAGGCTCCGGCGGTCAACAGTTCAGGTCTAGGACTACGACAAATTAGAGCACAAAACAAGCACGGATTTCAAGGCTCCGGCGGTCAACAGTTAAGGTCTAGGACCACGACAAATTAGAGCACAAAACAAGCACCAAAACCATCGCGAACTGTGGCCCAAAAACCAAAAGTTCAGACCATTGCCTTGATCTTTGTCCCGTTTTTTGGGGAGGGGGTTTCAAAGCATCAACCGAGCCACGGTGACACTTTGAGAACTCAAAATATTGTAACAGAAAAGCAGACAAGGCGATAACGGGCAGCCTTGACGAGACTTCAAAAGAAGCCCGGCTCTCTGATCACATAAATGGCGGCTCTGAATGGCGGCTCGCCGCATTTATGTCGAAAAGCATGTCACTGTCAGCGCGGCTATTAGAGCGGAACAAGGAGGAGTGCGACGCGCTTGGCAAATGGTGCAGATAAATTAGAGTTCCATCAAGCTGACAGACCCCTCACCGGCTTTTCTGAAAGGTGTCATCTGCCGTAATTTGATTGTTTTTTTTAGGTGGCCAATAATACGGCTTTTATCCGGCCCGCCCGCGGATCCGCCGCCGTCGAGCCTTCGGAAAAGAGCCGCCTGCATGCAAATCGCGTCCACTACGTCCACCTGCGCCCGGTCCGGCCGGCGCCCTTTTATGAGTCGTTTGTCTTCCGAAGGGGGTTCCGGTGCCGAGTTATTTGCTGTCAAGGAGGCAGGGAGGCATGGCGCGCACTTTGGGATTTGCGGAGCACCTGCGCAACTCGGCCAAAAGACACCTCCGGGAGCTTTTATTCTAATAACGGGTGGGAGATCATAAACAATTAAATGCTAAATGGCGCAAATGTGCTTTGGAGGGCCTTCACCAATCTCCTCCTTAAAAAACAAAAGTGGAAAGCTCAGAATTGTCCAAAAAAAAAAGAAAAAGTGTCTTGGTGAGCAGATTAATTAAAATAACATTTTAATAAATAAATAAAAATATATTTTTTAAAAAGAGGAAAGCTCAGAATTGTCCTCAAAAAAATGTCTTGGTGAGCAGATTCATTAAAACAAATAAATGATTTTTTTTTTAAAAAAAGTGGAAAGCTCAGAATTGTCCTCAAAAGTGTCTTGGTGAGCATATTAATTAAAATAAAATTTTAATAAATAAATAAAAATAGATATTTTTTAAAAAGTGGAAAGCTCAGAATTGTCCCAAAAAAAGTGTCTTAGTGAGCAGATTCATTAAAACAAATAAATGAAAATCAAAAAAAAAAGTGGAAAGCTCAGAATTTTCCTAAAAAAAAGTGTCTTGTGAGCATATTAATTAAAATAAAATTTTAATAAATAAATAAAAATATATATTTTTTAAAAAGTGGAAAGTTCAGAATTGTCCCAAAAAAGTGTCTTGGTGAGCAGATTCATTAAAACAAATAAATGAAAATCAAAAAAAAAAAAAAGTGGAAAACTCAGAATTTTCCTAAAGAAAAGTGTCTTGTGAGCATATGAATTAAAATAAAATTTTAATAAATAAATAAAAATATATATTTTTTAAAAAGTGGAAAGTTCAGAATTGTCCCAAAAAAGTGTCTTGGTTAAATAAAAATATATTTTTTTTAAAAAAAAAGTGGAAAGCTCAGAATTGTCCTCAAAAAAAGTGTCTTGGTGAGCAGATTCATTAAAATAAAATTTTAATAAATAAATAAAAATAGATATTTTTTAAAAAGTGGAAAGCTCAGAATTGTCCCAAAAAAAGTGTCTTAGTGAGCAGATTCATTAAAACAAATAATGAAAATTAAAAAAAAAAAAAAAATATGGAAAGCTCAGAATTGTCCCAAAAAAGTGTCTTGGTTAAATAAAAATATATTTTTTTTAAAAAAAAAGTGGAAAGCTCAGAATTGTCCTCAAAAAAAGTGTCTTGGTGAGCAGATTCATTAAAATAAAATTTTAATAAATAAATAAAAATAGATATTTTTTAAAAAGTGGAAAGCTCAGAATTGTCCCAAAAAAAGTGTCTTAGTGAGCAGATTCATTAAAACAAATAAATGAAAATTAAAAAAAAAAAAAAATATGGAAAGCTCAGAATTGTCCCAAAAAAAGTGTCTTGGTTAAATAAAAATATATTTTTTTTTAAAAAAAAAGTGGAAAGCTCAGAATTGTCCTCAAAAAAAGTGTCTTGGTGAGCAGATTCATTAAAATAAATAAAAATATTTTTTTAAAAAGAAAAAAAAGTGGAAAGCTCAGAATTGTCCTAAAAAAGTGTCTCGGTGAGCAGATTCATTAAAATAAATAAATAAATGGAAAATTTTAAAAAAGAAAAAAAGTGGAAAGCTCAGAATTGTCCCCCAAAAGTATCTTGGTGAGCAGATTCATTAAAACAAATAAATAAAAATGTTTTTTTAAAAAAGAAAAAAAAAAGTGGAAAGCTCAGAATTGTCCCAAAAAAGCGTCTTGGAGAGCAGATTCATTAAAACAAATAAATAAATAAAATTTTTACAAAAGTGGAAAGCTCAGAATTGTCCCAAAAAAGCGTCTTGGAGAGCAGATTCATTAAAACAAATAAATGAAAATCAAAAAAAAAAAGTGGAAAGCTCAGAATTTTCCTAAAAAAAAGTGTCTTGTGAGCATATTAATTAAAATAAAATTTTAATAAATAAATAAAAATATATATTTTTTAAAAAGTGGAAAGTTCAGAATTGTCCCAAAAAAGTGTCTTGGTGAGCAGATTCATTAAAACAAATAAATGAAAATCAAAAAAAAAAAAAAGTGGAAAACTCAGAATTTTCCTAAAGAAAAGTGTCTTGTGAGCATATGAATTAAAATAAAATTTTAATAAATAAATAAAAATATATTTTTTTTAAAAAGTGGAAAGTTCAGAATTGTCCCAAAAAAGTGTCTTGGTGAGCAGATTCATTAAAACAAATAAATGAAAATTAAAAAAAAAAAAATATGGAAAGCTCAGAATTGTCCCAAAAAAGTGTCTTGGTTAAATAAAAATATATTTTTTTTTTTAAAAAAAGTGGAAAGCTCAGAATTGTCCTCAAAAAAAGTGTCTTGGTGAGCAGATTCATTAAAATAAATAAAAATATTTTTTTAAAAAGAAAAAAAAGTGGAAAGCTCAGAATTGTCCTAAAAAAGTGTCTCGGTGAGCAGATTCATTAAAATAAATAAATAAATGGAAAATTTTAAAAAAGAAAAAAAGTGGAAAGCTCAGAATTGTCCCCCAAAAGTATCTTGGTGAGCAGATTCATTAAAACAAATAAATAAAAATATTTTTTTAAAAAAGAAAAAAAAAAGTGGAAAGCTCAGAATTGTCCCAAAAAAGCGTCTTGGAGAGCAGATTCATTAAAACAAATAAATAAATAAAATTTTTACAAAAGTGGAAAGCTCAGAATTGTCCCAAAAAAGCGTCTTGGAGAGCAGATTCATTAAAACAAATAAATAAATAAAATTTTTACAAAAGTGGAAAACTCAGAATTGTCCTCAAAAAAGTGTCTTGGTGAGCAGATTCATGAAAATACAAATTTAAATAAATAAAAATACAGACAAAATAAAATAAAAAAAAAAGCTAAATCAGCTAAAATGGCCAAAACGTTGCCATGGTAGTGACCTCTCTCCTTTAAAAAAAAAAAAAAAAAAAAAAAAAGTGGAAAGCTCAGAATTGTCCTCAAAAAAGCATGGTGAGCAGATTCATGAAAATAAAAAATAAATAAATATTACATAATTTAAAAATTCATCCTAAACTGTGATTAAATCAATCAGCTAAATATATATTTTCAAGACTTCTAACAAAGTGGATCCAAAAGTTGCCATGGTAGTGACCTCTCTCTCCTTTATAAAAGTAAAAAAAAACATACATCTAATTATGCAGCTTTACAGCCGCTGTTTACCAGCTGGTTTTTACGCAGCCCATCCTTAATTGCATTCATTATCTAAAGCTCCAGGTCTGGGCCAAGGTTACAGCAGGGAAAGAGAAAAGAAAAAAAAAAGATTGAGGATTTCAGTTATCTATTGTTTACTGCAAAAAAATAAATAATATAAATATATATATATATATATAAGACCAACTACCAGTAGCGTTGATAAGTAATAAGGACATATTGTCAAAAAATAAATAATATAAATATATATATATATATATAAGACCAACTACCAGTAGCGTTGATAAGTAATAAGGACATATTGTCAAAAAATAAATAAAATAATGGAAAAATGTGAGGGAAGGGATTTCTTCTACACTTATCGCAGCCATTTTCTGCGCAGAAGTGAAATGATGTATAGGACAACGTGGATTGGCTCGTATTAAAACTGCGGGGGGGGGGGGGGGTGTTCAAGTTTTTATGTGGTGTGCACGCTGGAGTTCTTTGCATCCACAGAGGTGAAGTGGTGGCTAAAAACCGGCACAGATTACAGATTTACATTTAAAAGGGTAAAACAGATTTCTTGACCTGTTTTTAGTTTCATTTTTAATAACTGATCAAGTGGAAGAGCCCACGCCGCAAATCGTCCCGGCTTCCACGCATAAGGCGGGTAGACGGGGCGACGTCGGCGCCGACGAGGTCCCAAAAAGCGAGAGAAACCCGTCGGGTAAAAGCAACAACATGGCCGCTTGACTTGATCATAATAATCAACAAAAATGGAAATATACCCGACCTTGGAATAGGAATAGGTCAGAGAGCCACCTGGCCCTCGAAAAAGATACGCACACTGACGACAAAGGGGTCAAAAATAATATAAATAAACAAAAATGGAAACAAAAATGACTTGCCACCCTGTTGAATTTATAAGTCCTGTGCGTTGACAGCAAGGACAGGATGTGGGGTGTGGGGGGGGGGGTGGCGGTGTTGCGATGCGGCGGGCCGTTATCGGAAGGAAAGAATGACATTTCCATTAGCCGACAATCGAGGACGCCTCGCCGAATCCCAGACTTCCCCGAGCCCTCCCCCCTCGATAGCGACGGCGCCCGCGTTGTGCCCCGTCGACACGACGAGAAGCCCCAAATTCAGGGGGGGAAAAAAAAATAAAATAAATAATAATAATAATCCAAAATGCGTCGAGAGGAAGCCGGTAAACGCCTCGCTCCAAAACCGCAACCGGTTAACCGCTTGGTAAATGTATCCGTTGCTCAGCCGGCCCACGCCGAAATCCTTCGAACACTTAAGCTAATATCATTGGAGGGTAACGACCTTTATTTCAAAAGGCTGCGCACCGAGAGGAGCCAGTACCGTTAAACTTTAATATCTATGAATAATTAAAGTTCTTGGCGGTTCCCATTTAACTCGTAAAGATAAAAAGGACACGCCGAGATTCCAAGTCGGCCTTGAATGGCTCTCATCTTTTTGAATGACGTCGGACGAAAGTCGACGGTCTGTGGACTCGGCTAATTCTGGAAATACATAATTGGTGCATTTCGAGAGAAACCGGAACGCCGGCGGGACTGGGGACTGTGGACTGGGACCCTTGGTGCCCGAAGACTCTCTTCTGGCGCTTCACTTTTTTTTAAAAAAAAAAAAAAAAAAAAAAAGCACTCATCGCCAAATAAAGATGCCCATCATCATCATCATCATCATCATCATCAGGGAAGAAGTAACCTTGTCAGGACGCCAAGTCTGCACCGGCACGATCCGCCCCGCCCCCTCCCCCGCAAATCAATCACGCGTAAACAACGCCACACGATGAACTCGCCAACAATAACAATTCCGGAATATTGCGGCGGGATACAAAAAAAAAAAAAAAAAAAATGGGATAATGAAAGTCGAGAAGTCGTGCCAGTAATAGCATCAAGCTAATAAAAGAGATAAGCAATCAAACGGGGAGCCGAAGTGCAGTAAAAGGGAACAATATCAGTTCTCATTCTTTGGGCTTGGCGCAAGGAGCGGGGGAGGGGGACTGGGGTGGGGGGGGGCTCATATAGATTAAAAGACATTCTTCTCAAAAGTCTCGGAAATCCCGAATGGGAACTAATTAAAAATTAGAAACACTGTCGGGCGCAAATCGCGGTTGGCTCCGAAACCCATTGTGTTCGGACGTGGACAGCCAATTTTAATACTGAGGACCGAGGGAGGGGGGTGGGGGTCATTCCCCACCCCGCTTGAGTTTTATGGAGAACGTTGTAAAAAGTGACGCAAACAAGTCAAGGGGCGTGGGAGATCAGTCCAGGCTTGGCAGGGAAAACAAACGGGACAGAAGAAGCATCTAAAAAAAACAAAAAAACAAACATGAGCTACAATGCTAGCTAGAGAGCTATAATAATCCCATGTATTTGTAATGAGGCTCACTAGCGAGCATGCACGCTACATTAGCTTATTAGCATTAGTTTGAGCCGCAAATGATCAAAGTCAAGATAAAAAAAAAATGACGCTCATTTTTTTGTTGCAGTCAAGTAATATCGCCGTATAGCTCCTTTCTCGACAGATCAGCGCCGCCAATAGCGTATCGTTAGCGATTTGATCGATTGCGACAGGTCGCCGAGAGCCGGCCAGCAGCCTCCATGTTTCCCCTGGCGAGGCGCTCGATCCGGGCCGAGGATTTACTGGGAAGTTCCCGGAAATGAAAGTATTTCGCTAATCTAAAATCGAAAGCGCCAAAAGATTTTTCTCGCAGGCTACGTTTGGAACTCCGCAGCTTTGGGTTTTCCCGCCACAACAGAGTGGACTAGCGTCATTCTGGGCCCGTGTGATTTGTGGCACACGACCACAGAATCTGTGTGAACTGCGGCTAAACCGTACGAGTTGACGGGGATGCTGACGGCCGAGACGAACATGCAGAAAGAGGATCTGTCGCGGCTCAAAAATATGCAACGGCGCGAATGGCACCGAGCAAAGGTCGATGACAATTTCCCAGCACGGTGAACCACGAAGTAAAATCAAGACTGAGCACCTGCAACAGATTTTCGTTTTACAAGTAATAGCCTCCGTCGCTGAGAGTATTTTCAGACGTTGCGTATTTCAACAGTTTTTTTTTTTTTTTTTGGTGGAGCCAGGTGTGGGACATTTAATTGCACGCCGGCGGCTGGCGCCTGCACCTCGCTGCAGGAACTGGATGACAAAGTCGGTTTGTGACAAGTGACGAGAGTTTTGCAGTCCGAGAACCTCTAAATCATTAATTCGGGTTCCTGTGGACAGGCTACAATAATTTTGTAAAATTTTTGGACTATGTGTTAAAAAAAAGAAAAAAAAAAATCAATTTATCTGCCCGAACAAGGCGGCAGGAGCCGGGGTGGTGGGGGGTGGGGGGTGGGATTGAAGAACTAGCTCCCGTGGTCGACTCTCACCTTCAGCGCCGTCTCCGCCGGGAATGAGAGTGCTCCATCATCCGGCGACCGGGGGGTGGGGGGTGGGGGGGGGGCAATGGGGTGTCGCCGTCTCCGTGAGCCCCCGCTCCCTCGTGACGTCAGCCGGCTCACGCGCGCAAAGCCGAAAGACTCACCGTCTAGCGCAGCGCACGAATGAAGTAAAAGGTGAGGCATGCTGTAACTTTTAAAATTGTTTTGCTGCTTTGCAGATTTCGACTATTGCGACCACGCTCGCACGCCTCCGTGCTCGCAAATCTGCACACGTCGACCATTAAAAATCACGTGCGTAACATTTGTTACGAGTAAAAAAAAATAATAATAATTTATATTGAAAGACGTTACTGATTTTGCTGTCGTCTTGACATTAATTTCCGTATTTATTTCATAAACGTTCACGAAACAAGCCTGCTCCAAAACAACCGGTATTCACCCGGAAACAGGAAATGCAAGTTAACCGCGCTGAGCGTGTACGTTCGGAGGTGCTTCACGTACTGCGAGCGCATTTACGTCGAAAGTCATCAACATCATGAGGCAGTGTGACAGCGTGCCCCCCCCCCCCCCAAAAAAAAGACCATAGACCATCATCCACCTCGTCGCTTGATTCAGGTGTGGCCAATACGTCGAGTGCACGCACATAAAAAACTTAAACAGTTTTATATCATGTTCTACTCATATCAATTGAAATTGGAAATGATCAATTCTGATTTTGGAATTTTAGTTTATTTTTAATTCATAATTATGTTATACTAATCCAGTACGTTATTTTAAGGTCTTGGGATTCCATCCCTAATCACACCCGCAACTTTATCTGCGAGCATGACCGACCACACCGTACATATTTTAATTTATTATTATTATTATTTTTTTTTTATGAGTGTCTGATTACTGCTCTGTATTCAATATAAAAAGGGATTCAAACCCTCAAGTAACCCTAACCATTTTAAGGAATAGGGGGTCAGTTAAAAAAAAAAAAAAAAGGATGGGTGGGGGTAGGGGGGGCTCGAAAGCATTTCAATCTGTATCAATTTTTATTTTTTTTTAATAGCCGTACACTCCATCCGCTCATGCACTGTTGAGATATAAGGAAATATGTACGGCGAGTTCTTTCACACTTGCCCCCCCCCCCCCAAACAGTCATGCTGAAAATCTACGGCAAATTTTCATTTTACGGCCCGTCGGCTCCGTGATACGCGGCAAATGAATGTGGCGGCAAACAAATCTATCAAATCCTACATCAAATAACGGCGCGCCGGCTCTTGCTGTGACTTAAGGACACAAAACGGGGAGGAGGGGAGTGGGTGAGAAAGTGGGTGGGGGGACACACAGGATGCAGCGTGCCGAGGGTGGAAGACTACGGGCGCAAATTTATTCTCATTAAGGGATGGACTTTGACCCTTCAACTGGTGGGACGGCAAAATGGTAAACAGCTAGCGATCGTGATTAGCATCAGAGCGCTAGCAATTAGCATTTTAGTTTAAAAAAAAAAAAATTAAAGACTGCTAATTACCATTCAGCGCACTCACAAAATGTTATTTGTATGTTAAACATCGAATGTAGTTTTTAAAAAAATATATATTTTTGGAGGGCGGTTTATCAGTTCAGAAATGTCCGTTTGGGCCAAAAATTTCACACTGGTCTATTTTGGAAGTCGACAGTTTTTCCATTAAAAATAAATGAATAAATAAAATCCAACACAGTTCTTACGGAGCCCCGAAAGGGACTTTGGAAAAAAAAAAAAAAAAAAAAAAAAAACTTGTTTCTCATCGGAATGAATAAGTTTCTCATTGTAACGAGAAACTAGTCCATTGCCTGTGTGCATGTATAATAAAAAGACCCTCATTCCTTTGATAATGAGGAAGGTAGACGACACTTTCTCATTACAATGAGTAACTAACTCATTACAATGAGAAACTTTGTTTGTTTTTTCCCCCCCCAATGTCCCTTTAGAGGCTCTGTACATTCCTGACGACTCACAGACACCACTAATACTTTTTATACATAAAATCTTAGTTAACAAATACTTTTGCTTTCTGACACGAGGATTCCCCAATGTGTCAAAACCACTGCGCCGTAGCGCCAACTACTGCCGAGGAGGACTTCATGTCAGAATTCTTGCCTTACGGACTGGCCGCTTTCACAATCACCGGATACCTCGACATTTTCGAGAGAGCGCAAATCGTAACGAGCAGGCCGCTGCACTCAAAACGGCGTCTTTGGAGAAACGGATGTGCCTGCCAGGTTACTTTCAAAAGGCTCGAAGAGGGCAGGGAAACGCGATCAGTCATCAATGGCGATGAATTTCAGAGTGGACGGAAACGCCGCATTTGTGCTGATGCGGCCAAATAGTTTGACACCGCGTGCGCTGGTTTTACCGTCCCCGCCCACTTCTCTCACTCACACAGAGTTTGCCATGAGATTTCGTGTGGACTTTAAGTTTATGGACGTGTGCGATCTGCATACCGTACATCACCGCCGCAGTGGCAGGAAGTGGATGGCTGAGGTCATTCCCGGCATTTTGGAGAGGCGCCCCGGCGCCGTTTAATTTGATTAGCCGTAACTCATTACGCTCGGGAACGGATCGCACTTTGAAAAAGCGCAAATCAACCCTGTCGGGAGTCCTTCTTTTTAACGAGGCCGCGTCCTAAATCACTTCGGCCGCCACCTACGCAACGGATGCAGGAAGCCGTTGGGCGGAGTCTCCTGCGCTGAATAAAAAATGCTAAACTAAAGAGCTAACGATCCATCCATCCTTTCTCTACCACTTCTCCAAGTCAGGTCGCGGGGAAAGTAGCTTCAGCAGGGATACCCAGACTTCCCTTTCCCCAGCCACTTCTCCCAGCTCTTCCGGAGGGATCCCGAGGCGTTCCCAGGCCAGCCGGGAGACGTAGTCTCTCCAACGTGTCCTCGGGGTCTCTTTCCGGTGGGATGTCCCCGGAACACCTCGCCAGGGAGGCGCCTGGGAGGCATCCGGATCAGATGCCCGAGCAGACTATTCTGGCTCATCTCAATGCGGAGGAGCAGCGGCTCGACACTGAGCCCCTCCCGGATGACCGAGCTTCTCACCCTAAGAGACTTCCCAGACCTCCCTTTCCCGAGCCACTTCTTCCAGCGCTTCCGGAGGGATCCCGAGGCGCTCCCAGGCCAGCCGGGAGACATTGTCTCTCCGGCGTAACCTGGGTCGTCCTCAGAGTCTCTTTCCGGTGGGACGTCCCAGGAACACCTCACCAGGGAGGCGTCCGGGAGGCATCCGGATCAGATGCCCCAGCCACCTCATCTGGCTCCTCTCAATGCGGAGGAGTAGCGGCTCGACGTTGAGCCACTCCCGGATGACCGAGCTTCTCACCCTAAGAGACTTCCCAGACTTCCCTTTCCCCAGCCACTTCTTCCAGGTGAGATCCTGAGGCGTTCCCAAACTAGCCGAGAGACATAGTCTCTCCAACGTGTCCTGGGTCGTCCCCGGGGTCGCTTTCCGGTGGGACGTGCCCGGAACACCTCACAAGGCAGGCGTCCAGGAGGCATCCGGATCAGACCGAGCTTCTCACCCGTTCTCTAAGGAAGAGCCCGGACACCCTGCGGAGGAAACCCATATCGGCCGCTTGTATCCGGGATCTTGTTCTTTCGGTCACGACCAACAACTCGTGCCCATAGGTGAGGGTATTAACGTAGATCGACTGGTAAATCGAGAGCTTCACCTTTTCGACTTATCTCCCTCCACACCACAACTGACCCGATACAAAGTCCGCAACTGTCGATCTCCCGCTCCATCCTTCCCTAAGAGCTAACTAATAGCTAGCTAACCTGCACCAGAGCTAAAATATTAGCAAACTCCTCTTTGGCAGTCAGGTTAGGGTAGTGTCGGTTTTCAGACATTTGCAGCCATTATTTCCTCAGCGAAACACACCTCCGCCCCATCCAAACACGCACTTTAATCATTTAGCTTTCCATTATCGCCGCTTCCTCGTCTCATTACTCAACCTCGTTCCCTTGACTGCAGAGCCGCGTGCCAAATTTTAACCCTGTGCCGACCGAACCTCCATTTGAGTCTCACTCATTTTATTTTCAATACAATTTTCACCAAATCCGGGCGAAATTAAATGGGAATTGGAAACGGCGAGGAGAAGGAGAGCAGTCCTACACCGTGGAAGCGATTTCGCTGAAAGTGTGAGCCGGGATCTCAAAAGCCGGGCTTGTCAGTCGTGCAAACCTGTGCCCGGAAGCGACCGTGCGTCGGCGTCTCCCGGTTCAGCGACTTTCACATCTCCGAAAAAGAAAGAAAACGGGGGAGGGGGGGTTGTCGTCACCAAAAATAAATAAAGCAAACGAGCAAAGGAGTCGTTCCGGTGCGACGCACTCGAAAAGGAAGCCGCGTTGACGCTTGCGTGACGAGACGGCGACGCAAACTCAGCACCCGGGTTGTCAGATGTCAACACCCGCGCAACAGCCCAAGGAAAATATTCAGTCGGAGCATCTTCATCTTTCATGATTATACCACAATTTTAATAACGTCAGAGCATTTATTTCCATCCAAAATATCCCAAAGATCCCCCCCCCCCCCCCCGAAAAAAATGTTTGACTTGCTGCTGACATCTGAGGTGAAGAAGGAGACTTTAAAGGTCAAGTGTCATGAAATGGATGATTTTTAGTATGTTATTAATGAAAAAAACGGTAGCCGGTATGGACCCATCCATTTTTTTCCCCCCCTACCACAAAACATGATTTTTGATGTATGGCTTTTTGTAACTCGCGCCATGAAAATCCTCTCGAGGGATTTGCTATCGAGAAGAAGCAGGAAGCTACGTACGGGGCAGGAGCTCCCTCCAGTGGACTCGTTTGTTTCTATTAGTTTTACCTGCGGGAAGCTCGCCCGTCGTTCCGTCGTGTTAGCCAAAACGCCGGCTCGTTGCATTGCTGGACATTGCTCGAACACTCGTGAGGATGGCTTTACCCTTCACGAGTTTCCAAGAGAGCCGGTTCGTCGTGAAAAATGGATTGCACAGGTGCAAAGGACGAGAGCTTTGTGGGTCCCAAACGACAGGTAGGTGTGTGTACAGCGTCGGGCTATGAACAACGCCGCGATGAGCCACCTTGGCCCCGCCCGAGTCGTGGACTTGTGATCGCTCGTGGCTGAGTACGCTGCATACCGTCGGGGAGTCTGTTAGTTAGAAGTGATCCGCATATCATCTAAATATGGCTCGAAACGATAGGGTAATATTGCCCCGGTAACGTCACTCGATTGTGAGATGTCTTCTTCTTTGAAAAGAGCTTCCGTGCCCCATAGTGGGGTGCACAGCGTGTTTTCACTGGCGACTGTCCGGGGTGATGTCACGGACAGTAAATCCAGCCAATATGGCAACCACTTGGATGTCCAATGAGACTTCCGCAACTTTGCGCATGAATGACGCGCTCGCCGCTCATATTGATTTTTTCGCGTAGACATTGAAGTGAAGAATGTTCTATTCTATTTTTCATTACAACACCTATTTTAAAATGTTTATATCGGGATGACACTTGACCTTTAATATTCATAATGATATCACATGAGCGATATACAGAAAATGGATATATTAAGAAGAAAAATATGTTATTTGCTAAAGCCCTGCCACTTCCCAGCATGCCTTGCGGCACTCTGTAAAAAGCTGTAAACGTTTATTCAAATTTGTTCTTACTCCGCTGGCATAATTTCACTCATTTCTCGTCGGAGTCCTCTCAAAAGTTCTTGCAATATTTTGTCGCTTTATTACCGATTATCATGACTATAATCACGACGATGGCGTTTTCACAGCATTTCAGCGCTACTCCTTCGAGATAAGTCCATCAGGCTAAACTGGGTAAATACATTTTTAATCTGATTTTTTTGATTTAGTTGGGTGGGGGTGGCACGTATGGACTGTACCATGAAAAACAGGGAGAGGTAAAGGCGCCGATGACCTCAGATATCCTCTCAAAACCGACTTGGACGTGAACAAACGGGAAAAGATGGGATGAGAAATTTGAGCAGTGAGCGAGCGCGTTTGCTTCCCCCTCTGTCAAAAATTGTCAAGCCATAACAGTGAAACAGGATTATCCCCCCCCCTCCACCCCTCCCCTTGGGGAGAAAACGCTGATGCTTTAGCTTATAAATATAAAGAAGAAGGAAAAAAAAAAAAAGACTCAAGAGAGTTCAAGACAGCGGCACACGGGGGGCGGGGGGGTGGATAATTGGGAAACTGTGGGCTAGAGAGTGTGATTGCGACTTTGATCAATGGCCAAGGAAACTCATTACCGGCGTGGGCCGGCGCGGGAGGCGGACCTTAATTGTGTGCCAGTTTGTAATTGGGCGCGGGAATTGACAGCTGGATGGAGCAGCTGTGCCAGTCGGCGGAGGGGCACTGCCAGGCCGGGGGAGCGGGTGGGATGGCGGCGATAATTCGCAATAAATCACAACGTTATCATTTAAGGCGCGTGACGATTTGAAATTTTGGGACAGATTTGAACAAGAATTGCCTTTGCGGGCCACGTAAAATCAGGTGGCGGGCCGGATCTGGCCCCCGGGCCTCGAGTTTGACCGGTAAGCCGCTTATCAAGGGTGGTAGGTTCGAGATCACACCCCCGATAGGCAAAGTCCACCAAGTAGCAAGTATTTTAAAGATTGATGAATCTCCAAAGACTCAAATTCATTTTCCCCACACACGCTGCATTCAAATCTACAACTACTACCCGAGTCCCGAGACGCTCACCGGGACGTACAAAGCCTACCGAGACGGGCTACGCAGGCTCCGTCGAAGGGCGGTTGAGGACGCGGTGGGCGGCTACAATCCGGTAGTCTAATACTAGTGTCAACCTCTGCCCGAAACGCAGACGAAAACGCCGTAAAGTGGCCCGGTTCGGCGCGGTGATAAGCCACGTCGGCACCAAAAACGGAGCGCCTCGGCCTTGTCGACGGGGCCTTGTCGGCCGCCTCGGCCTTGTCGACGGGGCCTTGTCGGCCGCCTCGGCCTTGTCGACGGGGCCTTGTCGGCCTGGCCGCGGTGGCTCATCTCTGCCGCGGAAGTGGATCGGACCGGGAGGCGGTCTGGGCGTGATCCGCATATCATCTAAATATGGCTCAAAACAACAGGATAATATTGGCCCGGTCACTTCACTCGGTTGTGAGATGCTCTCTTTTTCGAAAAGAGCTTCCGTGTCAAAAGGGGCATCTTCGTCTCCCACAGTTGGGGCCGCTCATATTTATTTTTTCGTGAAGTGAATCATGTTATATGTAATTTTCATTGTATTTTTCATCTGTATATCTATTTTAGAATGTTTATCGGGATGACGCTTGACCTTTAAAGTCAAAATTGTATCAAAGCCGGTCGATTCTTTTTTAAACAGTCAATACTGCGGCATGGTGCTATTTTCAGCGTCAAGTCGCTACGTTTTCCCGAGTGCGAGTCAACAAGCTAGCCGCGGAAATGTGTGAAAGCCAACAAAGCCTTTGTACTTAAATATGGCAACAAAAAAAAAAGGAGGCTTTCCCACGCTTCTTAGCTTTTGACGAGCGGTGGCAAACACGTTAACCCAATCGGGCGGGCCGTAATTCCTCGCAGCGCCGACGCCAGCCCGTAATGGCCGCTCATAATCAAGTAGCGCGGTTACGCACTCGGGGAAGTGGCCCTTTTCAGAGACGTCCTTTCCTTCCGAGCCAAGTGCACTCGTGAAAGCGAGGACGCGGGTGCTTCATTAGCTTTTACGCGCGCCGCCCGCCTCGCATTTTGCCGTAAGACTTCCTGATTTCCATCGAGTGAAAATAGCCCCCCGAAGAGCCCTCGACGGCCGCCATTAGCGGGCCGGCGCGCCGCCTTTTGTGCTGGCGAGGAAGCCTTTTGGTGATTGCTTTATTCCGTCTTCCCGCTCGAACCACAAAAGGGAAGCGCGACAATCCGCAAATATGTTGACACGCGTCTACAAAAGCGCGATTGAGGACTAATTATAACGTTCATTCCGCTTTCGGAGAAGCCAGACGGCGTGCGGCGTCCTCCGCATGGCGGGTGACATTCGATGAGCGAGACAGATGCTTGGGCCGCGGCGACTCATTAGTAAAGGCCGCAGAGGTTCTGACCGGCTACGCCGCCATCTGCCAGCGAAAATCATCGGACGTGGGTCAGGAGGGCGTTACGGGGTCCAAATTGGAATCACCTGCACTTTTGAATAACAGTGGGCATGTTTGTCATGAGTGGCACGGTACAAATCATGCCCAAAAAAAAAAAGACAGCACAAAAAAAAAAAAAAAAAAAAAAAATCGGCCATTTTGGTTTGAAACGGGCCACGTTCAAATTATTTTTAGCACAAAAAAAAAAAAAAAAAAAAATCGGCCATTTTGGTTTGAAACGGGCCAGCACGTTCAGGTTATTTTTTTCCCCGTTTCCATTTTCAAAATATGTAATTACAGGTATGTCGTGTTATCATGCAAGTGTATCTGTAAATGTATACATTAGCCGATGTTAGCTAGCTATGTTAGCGGAATAAATAGTATGGAATCAGGCCTAAATGTTTTAGCTAATGCATAAGTCAAATAAATAATCATATGGTGTCACGGGTAAATATTTTAACCAATGTGCGCTAGCCAATTTTTCCAGATAAACAACAATATGGAGTCATGGATAAAATGTTTGCTCTAAAAGGAACTAGCCGCGTTAGCCAGATGAAAAACAATATGGAGTCACGGGTTAGTATTTTAGCTTATGTGAGCAAAACACAATATGGATTGTGAGGATCAGCGGCTTGGAAACATGCATGGAGTCACAAATCTTTTAGCTGTGAGCTAGCTGCGTTAGTAAAATAAATAATATGGAACCACGGGTAAGTGTTTGAGCTAATGGCAGCTAGCCACGTTAGCTGAAAAAAATAATATGGAGTCACCGCTGCTAATCGAGAAAACCCTTCTCCTTCTGTGATTGGCTGACAAGTTTCAGGTAGAGATACCCACCGAAAACTCATTGGCCCAAAGATCCTGAGGACTTCTTCAAGTCAGGCATTTCTCGTCTGCCCTAAAATTTTGATCTCAAGAGCACAAATTAAACTTTAGCGTAGTGTGGCCGGTGGACTTGGGCCATGCGGTTGGCAGCCACTTGTCAAGTTGCAAATTTCAGCTCGAGTACGGGTTGTAATTAATCAATGCCATTTTTACCATTATATCATTTCAGCTTACAATAACCGTCTGTGCTCATGAATAATGTTCTCTTTTCACATTCCTAACTGTGGACGGACAAACGTGCACGCGCAACGCCGCCCGGGAGGGACGGGGGAAGATGAATTGCAACCGAAGTGCCTGGCGAAATCACATTAGAGTCCGTCAATGATAACTATTTGCGGTAAACCCCGCTGGCAACAGGATGAGCCTGACGAGTTGGCGCTTCAGCCGCGCTCTTCTCCGCTCGGACACGCCGCCTCTTTAAGCAAAACGCGGGACCGCGGTCGGAATCCCGCGATCCGTTTACCCTCGTCAACCGTGATGAAACGGGGGAAACGCTCATAAGGTGAAGCGAGCGAGTCCCGACGGTCTGAAAATGCGGATTTGACGACCGGACGTCATTCATGCGGCGCCGCCGCCGTTTACTGATACCGGAACGTGCCCTTAGTATAGTTTGTTTGTATATGTTCACACCACATGTGTGTGTGTTGCGTGTGTACCTCGAGTCCTACCCGGCGAGGGATTAAACCAATCCATTATCTGGGAGGGCTCAGGGCAGCCCAATCGATGGGACTCTCAGTGGTTGCTGATGAACTTCCCCGTGTGACGAGCTGGATCACTCAAAGCTGTCACCGGCCCAAGTACCGCATTCCAAAAACCACTCCTGATGGGGGGTGGGGGGGGGGGGGCGAATAAAAATAAAAAACAAAGGCCCAATTTGTATATTTGTGTCAACATGTGAAATGAAATATTTACAAAATGGCCTTTAAACGCAACTGGATGAAAGTACTACAGTATTGTGACGTGGCCCGCCGTTTATTTTCGACCGTGAAAACTGGGTGGTCCCGCGTTACCGTGGCAACAGCAGAGCTTGCTTTTGGTCTCATTTACGAGCCCACTCCACCGCGTGCAGTTAAGGTCAATTGGTTTTTGTTCCTTTTTTTAAAAAATGTATTTCTAATAAATCAATTTGCCCGTGGGCTTGCTTTTAATCCATTTCAAGACACCCCCCCCCCCAAAAAAAAAGATTATAATAATAATTCCATTTGAGAAATGATGAAGTTCGTAATTCGGCCTTTAGTTTAGGGATCCAGCAGTCGACGGTTGGTTCCATTTCCAGATGACGAAACGGCGGCCCTTTCCCAAAAACCTCAAAGTGAAAGAGAAAAGAAAACTTCGACAATCCCGTTGACCTACTTTACAGCAGCAGCCGTACCCTGAGAACGCCCGATCTCGGAAGCTAAGCGGGTTTTTGGCCCTGGTTCGTACTTGGATGGGAAGACCGCCTGGGAATACCAGATGCTGTAAGCTTCTCTACTCCAGCTAAAATGCAGAGGGTTTGCGTCAGGGAGGGCATCCGGCGTAAAAACTGTCCCAAACAAAGGTGCGTTCATCTGACGGGACAAGCCGAAAGGAAAAGAAGAAGAAGCTTCTGGATCACCTCCTGCAATAGGAGCAATCTGTGAAGTGGCGTCCAAATGCAGCATTTATACATATTTTAAAGCTTCTATTAACGTCCTCCATACTCCCAAAAACAAAAATTACACTTTTAAAAATGTTTTATACTCCAAAATACAGGAATGAACACGATTAATTTACACTATGGGCATTTTATTTCTTGCAATACGTAATGACTTTTTATTTCATTTGACATTTTTAACGCTATTTTCGGTCCACAAGTTGAAGTAACCGGCGCCACACTCAATTAAACAACTTTACTGTTCGACATCATCCAGTATACGACGACTTCGTGTGAAATTAGCAACGCCGGGCCCGCCCGAGCGCGAACCGTCACGACACCGAAACGTGGACGCCGGTGAATTTCTTGGAGCCGAAGAAATGAGAAGGACGACGGCGGCGGCGGAGGCGGGGGGGGGAGGGGGGGGGGATTAAAATGGCAGGGCGGCAATGAGATGCCTTTTCAAGACGGCGCTGTTTTGGCCGCAGCGCCAGTCAATCACGATTACAATGGCGGAGGGGGAGACGGGAGCGACGGCGCAGAAAGAGCACGAGCGATAATTACAACGCGGGGGACAAGATAATGGGAACGCGCCGCGTGATTGGACGAGCCACCCCGAAGCCGCCGCCGCCGCCTCTGACAACCGGCAATCACAGCTCATATTGGCGGGATCCAAAATGAATTAATGTCACCTCGGTCGCTCCGAGAGCGTCAAAGAAGATTCGCGACGGTATAAACGCTCCAGACGTGAACAACAAGACGAATATCTCATTTGACAAACTGCGGTCGCATTTCAAGTCTCGGGTTTAATGCGGACTGTCGAGCCGATTTCTTTGACCCTCGCGTCGCGGGTTCGAGTACTCGTAGGTTTTCACGTATTCAGGACCAAAATCAATTTGGGATTTATAGACCAGTAGCAGAACTTCAAAAATCTATTCTAAAGCGGACCGGAAGACAGTGCAAGGACTTTAGGATTGGAGTTGTATATGCTCCTACCGGTTTGTTTTGGTCAGAACGCGAGCCGCAGCTGTTTAATACACTTTTTTTTGGGGGGGGGGGTCCAGTCAGAAGACCATCGCAATAGTCAAGACTAGTTGAGATAAAAAGTATGGACGGAATAAACGCTCCAGACGTGAACAACAAGACGAATATCTCATTTGACAAACTGCGGTCGCATTTCAAGTCTCGGGTTTAATGCGGACTGTCGAGCCGATTTCTTTGACCCTCGCGTCGCGGGTTCGAGTACTCGTAGGTTTTCACGTATTCAGGACCAAAATCAATTTGGGATTTATAAACCAGTAGCAGAACTTCAAAAATCTATTCTAAAGCGGACCGGAAGACAGTGCAAGGACTTTAGGATTGGAGTTGTATATGCTCCTACCGGTTTGTTTTGGTCAGAACGCGAGCCGCAGCTGTTTCATACACTTTTTTTTGGGGGGGGGGGTCCAGTCAGAAGACCATCGCAATAGTCAAGACTAGTTGAGATAAAAAGTATGGATGATCTTTTCCTGGTCTGCTTGACACATAAGACTGCACTCTAGATGTGTTCCTCAGATGGTAGAAGGCAGTTTTTGTGATCGATTTGATAGGATTGTTGTCAGAATCAATCAGAACACCAAGGTTTCAAGACTTGGTCTTTGGTTTTTAAAGATAGAGGGTCCAGGTGTTTACTCATAGCAGTTCTCTTTTCTTTATGGATAGGGTTTCCAACTACGCAATCTTGTGTGGGCCAAGTTGCAGTTTGTGTTTCCTTCATATAAATTGTGGGTATTGCATGTACACAACAAACTGAAAGCGGACTGGGAACAAAAGGGAACTTGGGGACAAAAAAAATATATTGCAATATTTTATCATTTATTACATGTGAGAATCTGAAACATTTTGGTACAGATTTCAGCAAGAATCACGGAAGTGGATGCATATGATTTATTTTTGTGCAGGGGGGAATACAAATGTAGCGGGCCATATCTGGCCCCCGGGCCTTAAGTTTGACACGTGTTAAAATAACAATAAACCTTACAAACAATTTTCAAATACTAGAGTTTGTTTTTGAGTCATAAAAAAAATAAAAAATTCTAAATATATAAAACCACCTTTTTAAAAAATTAAATAAATAAATGAAAAAAGAGAGGTCACGCTGATTAATGTTCGCAAGAAAGAGACAAAGTATGAAAAAATATATATATAATATTAGTCTAATTTTATTCACATCCAGCAGATGGTGCTCGAGTGTAATAAAGCTTGCAACCTTCTCGTATTTGTTTACGTAAATGAAAAACAGATTATATATATATATATATATATATATTATAATTCATCAAAGAGATAAAAGGTAAAAAAATATATGCTACACACCTTTTTAAAAAAAAAAAAATCACAATTTAACACAAATATGGGACTACAACAACAACAGTTTCTTCTTACGATTGTATCCGGCACGTTATGTAAAATAAATTTTATGACATGTTTTTATATTAAAAACAAAAATGTCCTTACGAAAATCATATTGACTTACCCCCCTTTTGAGCCATTTTTTTGACCACTTACCTGAAGTCGGGGCCCTCGGACTGTCGTACGTCGACGAAAAACACACAAAACAGCTATAATAATTATAATTCTTAAATATTGAGCACATCGTCTAATGAGTGGAGAAAAAACTTCTCGAGGCGTTCGCAGGTCACACGTGTGAGCAATCAGATGTGTTGACACCTGCTGGGAAATTCGTGACGTGACCCGGAAGTACAACACTTGGACAAAATAATGCGTGCGGGGAATATGAATTGACTTCATAATTTATTTGGCTATAAGGACAGGATTTGTGTTGTATAAAAATAAAAATAAAATGACGTGACGAGTGACTTTTGGGTGTAATTAGGTGTTGCTAACAGCAGATGGCGGCAAAGTATTTCACGAACAATGCTGGCTTGCGGTCGCCACAATAATTTTTTTAATATACTCAAAACAAAAATCCAAACATGAGCAAGTTTAATCAGAACTGTTTATTTAACTCAACTGGTGATTAATTTGGAAAAAAAAAAGTCTCTGGAATTTTTTTTTTAACAAATTACATTTGATCCAAACCTTGTTTTGACCACAAAAAAATAAAATAAAAAATACAAAAAGGCACTGGGTCATGTATCAAATATTTAGCCATGAACAATTAATACACACTTACATAATTACTACCTCAAATAAAATGCTTGTGTAAGGAGTGCCGTCCAGTGCTAAGACTTTTGTGTTTGCTAATTGGCGTGAACTACCCGTCACCTAAAGAGGTTCGATGTGCCTTTTTATTATTAACATAATAAGACAAAAAGATGACATTCACACCTGATGATCACTTCGGCCCGTAAGTTCGAGACCCCCCCCCCCCCCCGGAGTGTCGCAGTACCCCCCACGCAGCTTTGAGGCTGGACCCATTTCCACGGATCCCTAGGATCCATTATCGTACCAGGACTGTACAAACTCGCGAAAGCAGTCAGAGTCGTTTTTGACTTGAAAGACCTGAAAAGAGGACACTTCCTGGTTTTTGGTACCGTTCCGGTTGTGCAAATCCGTTCGGCTGCCACATTCGCGTTCGAGACATTCAAACTGTACAACAGTCGTAAATGCATAGTGAGCGGTTTGTCTCGAGTTTTTTCAGGCTCGTGGTTGCTTTGGCGCCGCCTACAGGAACCCGTGCTCGTCGAGTCCTTTTGGGGTCACCGGGTTCCACTTGGCGACGGGCTTGGTAGAAGCAGAATAGCCTGTCGAAAGGGGAATCAGACGTAAAGTCCGATGCTTGCGAAATCAAAACTGCGGTTTTTTGGGAGGGTGGGGGGGTACCTGGTTGCGGTCTGTCAGCGGGAAGTCTTCTGGCGTCCACGTCGCTCTCTCCCGAAGACGTGTGGTCCTCGGCTCTCATGTTCAAAGCGGGCCTCTTGTGGTATTTGGCCCGGTAAGTGGCTGTCATGCAGTTGTCCACGGAGAAGTACGTGGTGGGCAGAACCACGTCAGGGGATTCGGCGCCTTCCCTGCCGGAGGTCCTCTCGTCGCTCTCGCCGGCCGACAGGTCGTTGCGGTCCTGGTCCGAGGACTTGCCGGAGCCGGCGTCGGACGAGAGCCTGCGCTCGGCGGGCGTCTCGATCCAGCGGATCAGGGTGTTGTGCGACAGCGCGGCCGTGGCGCTTTGGGGCCGACGGGCCGGTATCTCCGGCGGATCCGACGAGCCGGCGTGATCGCGACCGAGGGGTTTCGGGGGGAATTCCTCGCGTTCCGAGAAGGGTCCGGCGAGGTCGTCTGAGCTGATCCGCTCAGAACTGCTGGTCTTGGTCAAGTAAGGCGGCGCCGGGCTCACCGGACTATCGGTGTTATCTTCCCTTTCGCTGTCGGGGCCGTTGCTTTGCATGACTCCGGGAGTACACCGAAAGGCTCGTTTTCTACACCAAATATAAAATACACGGCAAAGTGTTGACACGTGTGCCGATACGCGTGAAAACTTTGGACTTGTTTACCTCCGTAAAGGCTTGTTTGAGTCACGCAGGTCTGGGGACTTTCTCCCTTTTTCACCTGGACACAAAAAAAAAATAAAAACTCCCAGCTGTTAGCGCCGCTAGCAAACGGTCCACGCTAAAGCTAGCGGACATCTGTCCCGGCGTTATCTTCGGAACGGGGGCGGAATGAGGATGTGATTTCTCCGCGTTATCTAACAGGGGTCACCATGAGGGTGCGCTGAGAGCGGAAGTATCAGAGTGGCTTGTCTGGCAGACCGTCTGGTCCGGTCAAAGACAGCAGGTCCTCCGAGGGGATCTGGTGCCAGACCCAGACCCTGCTGCCTTGGAGCTAATAAAGAACTCCAGTGGATTTACAAGTTCGTGCAAACCCTTTACACGTGAAATTTATGAGCGAGTTTCGGAATCAGAAATCAAGGGAAATTACTTTTTCCACTATTGATGATGTTTAGGTAACACAAAAAAAATGCTTGAAATATTTATGTAATAACGTTATCATTTATGATATGACAATTTGAAATTTTGGTCCAGATTTGAACAAAAAAATTACAGAAGTTAATACACATGATTTAGCTTCGCGGGCCACATAAAATCATGCGGCGGGCCGGATCTGGCCCCCGGGCCTCGAGTTTGACACCTGTGTCGTCAACGTTATCATTTATGATATGACAATTTGAAATTTTAGCACAGATTTGGGCAAAAATCACAGAAGTTAATACGCGAGATTTAGCTTCGCAGGCCACATAAAATAATGCAGCGGACCCGATCTGGTCCCCGGGCCTCGAGTTCAACACCTGTCTCGTCAACGTTATTTATATGACAATTTGAAATTTTGGCACAGATTTGAACAAAACAAAAATCACAGAAGTTAATACACATGATTTAGCTTTGCGGGCCACATAAAATCACGGGGCGGGCCGGATCTGGTCCCCAGGCCTCTAGTTCGACACCTGTGTCGTCAACCTTATCATTTATGGCAATTACAAATTTCGGTACAGATTTGAACAAAACAAAAATCACAGAAGTTAATACACATGATTTAGCTTCGCGGGCCACATAAAATCACGGGGCGGGCCGGATCTGGCCCCCGAGCCTCGAGTTTGACACCTGTGTTATCATTTGTGATATGACAATTTGAAATTTTGGCACAGATAAGAACGAAAAGTAGGGAAGTTAATGCGCAAAGTTTAGCTTCGCGGGCCATATAAAATCATGCAGCGGGCTGGATCTGGTCCCCGGGTCTTCAGTTTGACACCTGTGCCGTCAACATTATCATTTTTATACTACGATTTGAAATTTTTGTACAGATTTGAACAAAAACCAAGGAAGTTAATACACATGATTTAGCTTCGCGGGCCACATAAAATAATGCAGCGGGCCGAATCTGGTCCCTGGGCCTCGAGTTCGACATCTGTGTCATCAACGTTATCATTTATGATCTGACAATTTGAAATTTTGGTACAGATATGAACAAAAACTAGGGAAGTTAATACACACGATTTAGCTTCGCGGGCCACATAAAATCACGTGGCGGGCCGGATCTGTCCCCCGGGCCTCGAGTTTGACACATTTGTCGTCAACGTTATCACTTGTGATGCGACGATTTGAAATTTTGGTACCGATTTTATCAACGACAACAACAACAACAAATAATTAGCACGGAAGTTGAGACGCATGATTTGCCCTCGCGGGCCACATAAAATCCCGCGGCGGGCCGGATCTGGCCCCCGGGCCTCGAGTTGGACACCAGTGACTTAACCGGTCTAAAAATGTAATTCATGTAACGACAAATAATAGATTTGTTCACTGATCTATGATAGCGACAGAAAATGAAATATTCACTTGATGGGAAAGGACAATTAAGGTGCGTACCCTGACTGTTGCTATTCGTTTGAATAGCATCGTTTTATGCTGAACTTCGGCCCAGATTTCATCCACAACACTAATTTTTATGTATTTTTATTATTTTTTTGTAGTAACATCACCTCTCGGCCCCCTGCCAAATTCCAAAGTCGGATGAATTTGCCACCGCCCACCGGAGAGTTCTGACCTCCTCCTCGTCTGGAGGGGAACCGGCACCGCAGTGGCCTCACGGTTTTTGTTCAGTCGCCTGGCGCAAGAACAGATCCGGGATCCACAAGAGGGTGCCGACCGGACGGGGGGGAAACGAAGGGACCGAGCCGCCATCTGCGACCCGTCGGGACACTCTCTCAAAGCATTAGGGGCTAAATCCTTTGTGCTGGCATGCGATTCCGCCCCCTCCACACCGCGATTCCGTTTTTTAAGCCGCTAAATCCGTGCGGCAATTTTGCAATTTCAGGCTGCTGATCTGGGATCCCCCTTCAAAATAAAAGCGATGCTGGGCGAACACGCATCTCTGCTGGAGGGAGAAACGCCTCCATGTGGTGGGAAAAAAAAAATCTTTTCAGAGTCCGCCTCACGTTCCGCGTCCGGCGTTTGTACGCCGAAATGTCCCGCCTTGCCGGAACTCGAGCTCGGCACGCAAACTCAAGGGTGGGCAATTACACATTACCCCTTGATTTCTGATTCCAAAACCAGTTCATAAACTGATAACGTAAATATGATGAGATGCCTAAATATTTTTGTTTCACAGTCGTAATGGCACCATGATAAGTTACCTCGGCGCCGAAAATGAGCCACCCCAGCCGAAGCCGTGACCGGCGAAGGCTGCCGCGTCGTGCCTGGCGGACGAGCACGGGTTCGGCCAGGCTGGCTCATACATACTGCCGCGGTGGCGACAAGACTCCCAGAGGCCGGCCCGTCGCTGCCGGCCTGGTCGGCCGGGTCGGCCCGTCGCCGCCGGCCTGGTCGGCCGGGTCGGCCCGGCGCCGCCGGCCTCGTCGGCCGGGTCGGCTCGTCTCAGCCGGCGCCGCCGGCCTCGTCGGCCGGGTCGGCTCGTCTCAGCCGGCCGCCGCCGGCCTGGTCGGCCGGGTCGGCCCGTCTCAGCCGGCCGCCGGCCTGGTCGGCCGGGTCGGCCCGTCTCAGCCGGCCGCCGGCCTCGTCGGCCGGGTCGGCCCGTCTCAGCCGGCCGCCGGCCTCGTCGGCCGGGTCGGCCCGTCTCAGCCGGCCGCCGGCCTCGTCGGCCGGGTCGGCTCGTCTCAGCCGGCCGCCGGCCTCGTCGGCCGGGTCGGCTCGTCTCAGCCGGCCGCGGCCTCGTCGGCCGGGTTAGCCACAATGGCTCACCTCCGCGGACAGGGAGGCGGTTTGACCGTGATCCGCATATCATCTAAATATGGCTCGAAACAATAGGATAATATTGCTCTGGTCACTCGGTTGTGAGATCTTCGAAAAGAGCTTCCGTATCTGTTGGTATCATTATGGCTCTCGGGGTCAAGGATGATTTACACTCTTTGGAAAACATATTGGAAATATTATTAATCTTTTTTTTTTTTTTACTTACTGGTGGAAAAGGTAGCGTGCGAGGCGTCGTCGTCACTTGCCTTCGGAGGAAATTGATCCCTAAAAGCAACAAAGTGCAAAATTAACCGCGTGTGCCGATTCCGACGTGACGCGGCTCTTCACAAGGTTCTGGTTCTGACGCGACAGCGGCTCACGGGGGTTACCGGGTCAACTGCAGCTCAGGCATGGGTCGTAGCTCCTTGGGCGGAAAGTTTTCCACGACGGGAGAGTCCAGATTGGCAGAGCTATTGCTAATTTTGTCGCTGCTCTCGTAGCCGGATTCCGTGCGCTGGAACTTCCAGCTGTCGTTGCGGACTTTGAGAGCGGCCGCGCCCTTCGACGTGTCCTTGTCGACGTAGCCGCCCCGGCCGAGGGAATCCGGGGAGCCGCGGCCGCTGCCGTTTTCGTGCCTCTGGTCGTCCTCGTAAATGGTCATGAGGCTCTTGGCCTCCCACTCCCACGTCGGCGACTTGCCGCCGGGCCGCCGGCGGTCCGGGCCGGCGGCGTCGGCGGTTAAGACGCTGTCCACGTTGAGGGCCTCCCTCTTGGGCTTCCAGGGACGGCCGGATCTGCTTCGACCGTTTCCCGCGGGAGTCCCGGCTGCGCGGGAGTCCTGGCTGCTGTCCGTGTCGTAGCCGTCGGTCTCCGGTTTCCAGCTGCGGTGTGGGGTTCTCGCCACGGGTCCGCCGGGTAAAACTCGAATCCTCGAGCTGGTGCGAAGGGAGTCGTGAGGAGGCCTGGCGCTCAGTTGGAGTGGGCGGTCGTTCCGCGTGGGACCTTTACCCTGGCTGAAACCGTTTTCCGGCGGAGAGACGGATCCAGAGGAGATGCGGTCTTGACCCAAATCTGTGGGAATAAAATACAGAATGTCGCAGTTGAAGTATCGCTCAAAAACCGTCATTTTCGGACTCTAAGCCGCGACTTTTTTCACATCCTTTCAACCCTGCGGCTTCTTGCGGCGATGCGGCTAATTTGTGCATTTTTTTCTAACGGCCGCAAGGGGGCACTCGTAAGGTAAGAGACCTGTGGAATATATGTGCAGAGGACGTGACTTTTACCGGTATGGTTTTTTAAAACCAGCGCTGTTAGCGCTGCGCAAGCATTAGCACTGCGCTAGCGTGTTCCTGCTGTGTCTCAGTGACGTTTACTCGGAATGTTTTTTTTTTTTAACCGCCTCCCGATAGCGTCGTGCTATCGTTAGCGCTGTGCTAACGTGTTAGTGCTGTGTTACTGGCGTGTCTCAGTGATTTTTACCGATGTTTTTTCTTTTTTTATTTTTAATCGGCCCTGATAGCGCGACGCTAGCGTGTTGCTGCTGCATCTCAGTGTTTTAGGTATGTTTTTTTTTTTTTTTTTTAAACTGGCCCTGTTAGTGCTGTGCAAGCATTAGCACTGCGCTAGCGTGTTCCTGCTGTGTCTCAGTGATTTTTACACCGGTATGTTTTTTTTTTTTTTTTTTTTTTTTTTTTTTTTTAAATCATTCCTGATAGCGCGGCGGTAATGCTAGTGCTAGCGTTTTGCTGCCGCATCTCAGTGTTTTAGGTATTTTTTTTTCCTGTTAGCGCTGCGCAGGCGTTAGCGCTGTGCTAGCGTGTTGCTGCTGTGTTACCGCCTTTTCTCTGATTTTTAGTTTTTTTAACCGGCCCTGATAGCGCCGCGCTAGCGTTAGCACTGTGCTAACGTTAGCGCTGTGCTAACGTGTTGCTACTGTGTTACTGCCGTGTCTCAGGGATTTTTACCAGTATGTTTTTTTTTTTTTTTAACCGGCCCTGTTAGTGGTGTGCTACCATTTTGCTACTGTGTAGCTGCCGTGTTTTAGTGATTTTTACCCAGTATGTTTTTTTTTTTTTTTTTAAACGGACCCAGTTAGCAATGCACAAGCGTTAGCACTATGCTAGCATCTTACTGCTGTGTAGCTGCTGTGTTTTAGTGATTTTTACCCAGTATGTTTTTTTTTTTTTTTTTTAAACAGGCCCAGTTAGCAATGCACAAGCGTTAGCACTATGCTAGGGTCTTACTGCTGTGTAGCTGCCGTGTTTTAGTGATTTTTACCCAGTATGTTATTTTTTTTTTTTTAACAGTCCCAGTTAGCGTTCCACCAGCATTAGCACTGTGCTAGCGTGTTGCTGCTGTGTTACCGCCTTTTCTCTGATTTTTACCTGGTATGATTTTTTTTTTTTAACCGGCCCTGATAGTGCCGCGCTAGCATTAGCGCTGTGCTAACGTTAGCACTGTGCTAACGTGTTGCTACTGTGTTACTGCCGTGTCTCAGTGATTTTTACCAGTATGGTTTTTTTAACCGGCCCTGTTAGCACTATGTTAGCATCTTACTGCTGTGTAGCTGCCGTGTTTTAGTGATTTTTACCCAGTATGTTTTTTTTTTTTTTAAACAGGCCCAGTTAGCAATGCACAAGCGTTAGCACTATGCTAGCGTCTTACTGCTGTGTAGCTGCCGTGTTTTAGTGATTTTTACCTAGTATGTTTTTTTTTTTTTTTTTTTTTTTTTTAAACAGGCCCAGTTAGCAATGCACAAGCGTTAGCACTATGCTAGGGTCTTACTGCTGTGTAGCTGCCGTGTTTTAGTGATTTTTACCCAGTATGTTATTTTATTTTTTTTTTAACAGGCCCAGTTGGCGTTCCACAAGCATTAGCACTGTGCTAGCGTGTTGCTGCTGTGTTACTGCCGTGTCTCAGTGATTTTTACCCGGTATGTTTTTTTTTTTTAACCGGCCCTGTTAGCGCTGCAACATAGCATGTGACATGCACCAGAATACCAAAATATTAAAAAAAAAAAAAGACATAGGAATGTGCTGTTTTGTTTGTCGACGGTGACAAGGAGAATCAGCGAGTTCTGACTCCGAGAGAGCAGGATGAAAGAAAGCTCAGACGGACATCAGCAGTTTAATCCCCTTTCTGACACGTCGCTCCCTAACCGGCGCTTACGTAAGGCCCGCAGAACCGCCGTCGTGTGTCGTAAAAGCCGGGAAATTTTCCCCGTGCTACATTTTGTGCGCCGGCGTCACGTGTGCGGGCCGGACTTAAAAAGGCACTTCGGGCGCGGGACCGACCTCGGTAGCGTGAATCCGGCCGGTGCTGAGCGCTTTGACCGGGGTCTCTTCCGAATGGACGGGTCCCGCCCCCAGCTCGATGCGCGTCGTCCCGGGCAATCTCTTGGAATTGATGCTTGGGGTCACTGGCGCCAATTTTCACTATCAAACACAAAATGGATCGGTCTGATATGCACAAAGAGCTTTTGACATTTGGACAAAAATTGACTTTAACGGGTTCCAATTGTGTAATCATGAGGACACACATTTTACTGAAATACTCCGTTGCACTGGTGTGAAAGCCAAGGCCCGGGGGCCAGATCTGGCCCGCCGCATAAAATTATGTGGCCCGCAAAGCTAAATCATGTGTATTAACTTCCGTGATTTTTGTTTTGTTCAAATCTGTACCAAAATTTCAACTTGTCATATCATAAATGATCATGTTGACGACACAGGTGTCAAACTCAAAGCCCGGAGACCAGATCTGGCCCGCCACATGATTTTATGTGGCCCGCGAAGCTAAATCATGTGTATTAACTTCTGTGATTTTTGTTTTGTTCAAATATGTACAAAAATTTCAAATTGTCATATCATAAATGATAACGTACACGGCACGGGTGTCAAACTCAAGGCCCGGGGGCCAGACCCGGCCCGCTGCATGATTTTATGTGGCCCGCAAAGGTAAATCACGTGTATTAACTTTCGTGATTTTTGTTCAAATCCATACCAAAATTTCAACTTGTCATATCACAAATGATCATGTTGACGTCACAGGTGTCAAACTCAAGGCCCGGAGACCAGATCTGGCCCGCCACATGATTTTATGTGGCCCGCGAAGCTAAATCATGTGTATTAACTTCCGTGATTTTTGTTTTGTTCAAATATGTACAAAAATTTCAAATTGTCATATCATAAATGATAACGTACACGGCACGGGTGTCGAACTCAAGGCCCGGGGGCCAGATCCGGCCCGCTGCATGATTTTCTGTGGCCCGCAAAGGTAAATCACGTGTATTAACTTTCGTGATTTTTGTTCAAATCCATACCAAAATTTCAACTTGTCATATCATAAATGATAACATTGAGGTATTGCAAGCATTTTTTTGTGTCCCCAAACAACGATAGTTGAAAAACACATTCCCCTTGATTTCTAAAGTTGTTGACAAATTCCATGTGGAAATATGATGAGGCGGTCAAAGATTTTTATGGTTTCCCAGTCACAATGGCCCGACGGGGTAAACCGGAACCCCAACGTGCCCCCGTGACCAAAAAAAAAAAGTTCACCTGGGCCTCTTCCTCCACTTGTGTGGGCACTGTTGCGGCTAAAAGTGGAAGTGGTTTTCGGTTTTAGCGAGGTTGGGAGACCCAGCAGAGCGCTCAGATTCTCCTTGGTCAGTTCCAGCTTCTTGGGCGACGGAAGCGGCGACGTCGCACCTGAGAAAGGAAAGACGAAAAGATGGAACGTCGGTTTAGTCATTGGCCAAGTCAGACCCGGTGGAGGGTTTTGAGGAGGATCTTTAAAAGGGGATAAAACCTCCCCAACCACGCAAATCCTGGGGTGTATAATCCAGCAGTCGCTTATCCTTCTGCATGACTTGCCTTCCCCGTTCTCAGAGTTCTTGTCCTGCGTCTGGCTCAGGTGATGCCGGGACACGTCCTCCGCCGTGATGGCGCTGCCGTTGGGGTTGGCGTAAAACAGCAGAAGCGGCTGGAAGTGACCTTTAATACATTTGCTGACCACGTCCTTCCACCGGGAGCCGACCTGCAGTTCGAACAGGAGGGGGTGAGGACGGCGTGTGGTCATCCGGAACAAAACAAACCAACTCCCTCGGGTCGAATGAACCAGTCAGCGCCAGCAGATGTCGGAACGGAAAGCGGAACTGAAAATAAAGTTGGGGGGGCGAACGCCACCTCGCAGACCAATTGACCACTCCGTAGAAATTGCGTAGGCCGCGTCGCTGACCAATCAGAGGCCAGAGATCTGCATAAACCACGCCCCTTCCCTCAGACAACGTTGCATGGTCCAGTTTTGCTTTTGTTAGCGTTTTATCGCGGATTTGGGTTATTTAACAAAAAATATGGTTAAGAGGTGTAGTCACGGACTTTGTAATAGTGACGACAGGTATCCTGAAAGGCTAGTTGGTGGATTTCGATTCGTACCCTTTCCAAAACCGAAGACCCAGTCCGAAAAATGTCTTTGATGGATCAAACTTTGTGGAAGACGGCATCATCAACTGAATCCATCAACCGGAGCAGATATATTTGCACGAAGGTAAGCCCTATATTTGATTTTCAATACATGTCTCGTATAAATGAATTAGCAGCAATTCGCTCGCATAACAGAGCGACGTGTGAACGATTGACACACTTATTCTTTGTTGAGCGATATTTAGCGATGATCGGACCGCACTGTCCCATTGTTCGCGGCTAATGAGCTAAGCTAAACCGGACTAGCAGTCCTAAAAGCCCTCGACGTGCACCGGGACACCGAGACTGAAGGAAGGATGTTTGAGGACACTATAAAGTAGTGATTGTCGTACTCGGTCGGGACTTACGTAGTTTCGGCACTAATTCAAGAATAATTATTGAGGGGAGCGCGTGACGTTACACAAAGAAAAGCAAAGGAAGATCTCGCGCTAATATCAATGGTTTCTCCGTCGACGTGCATGTAAATATCATTGAAATACGCCTCGCTGAAATATTTGAAGCCCTGCTGTCTGCTCTTCAACGATATTTCACTATTCGGTAAGAAATGCGGGCGAAAAATCAGCTGGTAAATCGGACAATTTCGCTCTCGACTTTTCTTCCTGCGACGCCATTTTGTCTAATGTTTGTCTGAGGTTAGCAACAGTGGGGTGACGTGACTTCAGGGGGCGTGGTTAAGCGCCCTGTACGGAGGGGTCGATTGGCGAGCGCGCGGAACAATCACATTAGCGCGAGGTGCCGCCGCGCAGGCGCCACGAAGGCAAGCTGCGGGCTAACAGATGCCCGTGTGCTTCTTAATTCATCAAATGAAGTCTGCGGGGGCAGGGGGAGGGGAAATATGAATCAAACAAATGCGAGGAAGTCGGAATCTGAGAGGAGGTTGTGCTGTATCTGTCAGAGGGCGGCGTGCGAGGAAATCTTATGCGAAATGTCTCGCACGGTCAGGAACCTTGGACTCAGCCGCGGGTCGGACTGACCCGGAACGCTCAAAAGTGGATTTCCAATATCGTGGGTCACCGGTGAGGAGCGACCCAAAACATGTCCCACTCCCGCGACAGGGAGCCGAAAGAGTCTGGAGGAGAACATGCTTTCAAACGCGGGTGTCAAACTCAAGGCCCGGGGGCCCAGATCCGGCCCGCCACGGGATTTTGCGTGGCCTGCGGAGGCAAATCGTGTGGATCAACTTCCATGAGTTTTTTTTTTTTTTTGGATCAATTTCAAATTGTCCCATCATAAATGATAAGGTTGAGAGATTACAAGCATTTTTGTGTTACCAAACAACAATAGGTGGGAAAAACCCATTCCCCTCGAATTCTGATTCCTAAACTAGTTCATAAATTCCTTCTGTGATTTTTCAAATTGTCAGATGATAAACGATAGCATTGACAACACAGGTGTCAAACTCTAGGCCCGGGGGCCAGATCTGGCCCGCCGCAACATTTTATGCGGCCCACAAAGCTAAATCATGTGTATTATCGTCCGTGATTTTTGTTTTG
Organism: Syngnathoides biaculeatus; assembly: GCF_019802595.1. NCBI lineage: Eukaryota > Metazoa > Chordata > Actinopteri > Syngnathiformes > Syngnathidae > Syngnathoides > Syngnathoides biaculeatus. The sequence goes on from NC_084660.1 coordinate 1,174,809, forward strand.
TTCAAATCTGTACCAAAATTTCAAACTGTCATATCAAAAATGGTAACGTTGACGACACAGGTGTCCGGCCCACCGCATGATATTATGTGGCCCGCAAAGCTAAATTACGTGTATTAACTTCCGTGATTTTGTTTTGTTCAAATCTGGACAAAAAATTTCAAATTGTCAGATCATAAATGATCACGGTGACGACACAGGTGTCAAACTCAAAGCACGAGGGCCAGATCCGGCCCGCCACGTAGCTAAAATCATGTGTATTATCGTCCGTGATTTTTGTTTTGTTCAAATCTGTATAAAAATTTCAAATTGTCATATCATCAATGGTAACGTTGACGACACAGGTGTCAAACTCAAGGCCCGGGGGCTAGATCCGGCCCACCGCTTGATTTTATATGGCCCGCAAAGGTAAATCATGTCTATTAACTTTGTCTTTTTTGTTCAAATCCATAAACAAATTTGAAATTGTCATATCATAAATGGTAACGTAGACGACACAGGTGTCAAACTCAAGGCCCGGGGGCTAGATCCGGCCCACCGCATGATTTTATATGGCCCGCAAAGGTAAATCATGTCTATTAACTTTGTGTTTTTTGTTCAAATCCATAAACAAATTTGAAATTGTCATATCATAAATGGTAACGTAGACGACACAGGTGTCAAACTCAAGGCCCGGGGGCTAAATACGGCCCTCCGCATGATTTTATGTGGCCCGCAAAGGTAAATCATTTGTATTAACTTCCGTGATTTTTGTTCAAATCTGTACCAAAATTTCAACTTGTCATATCATAAATGACAACATTGAGGTATTGTAAGCATTTTTTGTGTTCCAAAGCTTTGAACCGCAGGGGTCAAACTCACGGCCCGGGGACCAAGATGCGCCCCGCGGACGTAAATCACACGCGTGTCAACTTCCATGATTCCTTGTTAAAATCTGCACAAAAATGTCATGGTCACGTCATAAATGATGAGATATTGCAAGCATTTTTTGTATTCTACAAAAGTTGAAAAATCCATTACCCTTTGAGTTCTGATTTCAAAATTAGAATACATTTCATGTCTGAATATTATGAGGCGATTAAAGATAACGGCCCTAAAAATGAGTTTGACACTGCTTTAGACGCACAAAGAATCTATTTATTAGCAGCGGGGGTTTTGGGGAGTCGTGGAAATCCGGGTCTGGACTTTTTGCTCCTCCCGTCTGAGCCCGAAAGCAGGCAGGCGGGCTACACCGCCGTCTTATTTGGGACTTTGGAGCGAGGACGTGAGACTAAAGTCCAATAAATTATTTGTCTAACGAAAAAAAAAATAAATAAGCTAATCGGCGCAAAAACGGCAAATCGGTTGCGGTTGGCACCTCTTTCACGGTGGCGTCGTCGAAGAAGACCCACTTGGAGGACTTGGTGTGGTAGGCGAAGGCACAGTAGTGGCGGCTGGAGTAGCAAATCATCCCCACCAACAGCAGTTCGCCCTTCTTGGCGTGCTCGTCGGTCACCCTGTAGAAAAGCTGCGCGCGGGGATAGCAGTTGGCAAAGTAGAACTGGACCGAAACCGAAACAAACACCAGTACTGGTCTACATTCCACGCGGGTCTGCCAAATTATTGCGCTGGATGAAACAAGTCTGGGGTCCAGAAATTGTTGACCGGGTGGGTGGGTGAACTTTAGCGATAATGGAGACATTTCTAGCGGGAAAAGTCGGCCAGCGGCGTCACAAGAACCAGGTTTTGTTTGGACCTCGCGTGCTTCCTGCACAGCCGGTTCTCACCCTCGCGAACAATAGACGGCAAACAATTGGGGCGCTGGTGGCGGGTCTGCCTTTAACACCCAATAACGTGACGTTAAACGCTTCCGAATGAATCGAGGCTTTTGTGGCGCAAGCTCGAAAAACATGCGAGAGGGAGGCCCGGCAAATAAACACACTGAACGCTTCGGTGCTGAAGTTATGTAACGTGCGAGGAGCCCCCCCCCCCCCCCCCGGTTTGATTTCCAGCAGCGCTTGGACTACCGGCCACTGGCTCTCCAGCCCGTCTGGCGGGGAGGGGGATTTGAACCGGTTGACACGGGCGAGTGGGAGCTTTTTGATCGGCGGGGCGGTGACTGCTTACGCAACGGCGGCGGATGTCGACATACGCGGGCCCCCCTCGCGGGGAGTTGGGGGCCCGCGGCGTGCGGCGGCGGCTCACCGCGGACAAGCTGAGGTGCGGCCCCAGCGAGCGGATCACGTCCTCGGTCAGGTCCGACTGGTCCGAGTCCCACACGAAGCCGATGGTGACGATCTCGGGGGAGTTCATGAGGACGCGTCTGATCCGAATCCTCTGGCCGCATTTGCTCTACGGCGGGGAAGGGGGAGAGGGGAGGGGTTGGGGGGAGTAGATTCCTCAACGTTTGCGCGCTATTTCCAAGACCGGCCCGTCGGCGCAGCATACGGCGGTTCCCTGAGCTTCAGTTTAGACCTTTTACTGAATGAAAGATGATCTCGTTTCGATTTCCTGACAAATGTACTCGGGCTCGGTACGTGGTCCCGCCAGTTTAGTTTGCATAAAGCTGATGCAGTAGCAGGCGCCCGGAACTTATTCTGTTCTATGTAGCTTAGAGGTACAGTCTGCCATCTAGCGGAAGCGCGATTAATTGCTGTTCCTGTCACTATACATCACTGGGCTAGTTAGATCAACAAATATACGACGCGCGTGACGAACTCACGCAAAGCTCTGCGAGGAAATGACAGCGGTCGAGAGTCGGCGAACAACCGCACTGCTGACCTGAACGCCGCGGGAAAACTGAACACTCGCCGGGCCGGGTCAAAGGAGGCGGTGGCCGTTTTTTGGGGGGGGTTTTTTGCGCCGAGCGACTTACGGGACAGTTGCGAAGGTCTCCGACCGTACACGCCGCTTGTAACACTTCTCCGAAGGAATCGTCCTTGCGCTGGAACATCTGCTGGCTGGTAAAAGAGGAGGGTCAAAAAGACGCGAGCGAGCCAGCCGCCGATGGCGGCGGATTTCATGACGCCTTACCAGAGTGCGGTGGTGGAGACGTAATGCACCAGCTCGATAAACGGCAAGGGGTCGGAGGAGGCCCCGCAGCTACGGCACACTGACTGCGGACCGGGGGTGACAAACCAAGTGACCAAAAACCCGCCTCGTCGCCCTGGCAACCGCATCCGCTACCTCGACGCAGTGTGCAATGCCGGGGCCCGGCCATCCGCATCAATTTTGTCTCTTGCTCGAACATCAACGTATTTTGACACTTGTGTGACGAGTAAGACCGCCTGGAGAATGAATCGCAGTTATTATGGAGAGCTTTATGATTTATGATAAATGGTCTGGTCCTGCAAGTCAGCATCGAGCGAGGCCTAGTGGGGTTTCGTGTGTGTGTCCAGTTACACACACACACACACACACACACACACACACACACCATCTGTGATTTACCAGCTTCTGCTGATGCTGCATTGAAGAACCTGAGCCCGATCAAATGTGGCCGAGTCCACGGAGGCCGCCCGCTATCGAAACATGACGGATTGGACCGGAAGAGTTTCAGACATTGATAAACTGCGTCCGCGTCGCACGGGAAGCGGCCAAAAATAAAAAATAAAAAAATATGACGTCCCGCTCACCTGCTCGTAAAGCGACATGGCAAACTTCTGGTGAGTGATGCAAGACTTTGAGGTGCACGCGTCCGTCTCCTCGGGCACGATGTGCAGGTGGATCCGTTCCAGTATGTTTTCCTGTCACGGGAGATCACGTCAACCGACAACAACAAAACCCGTTCCGAGAGAGCCCGGTCCTTGAACTTGTTCTTTTTCCTTCGAACGGAGCCGAGCGAGCTTCGCTTTTAAACATTAGGTTTCAAAGAAAGGGCGACGAGCGCCCGGCCACTCCTCGATGCGATCAAATATTAAGACGCGGAGTCAGACTACTCGGAGGCCTACGTGCGACATGAGTGCGTAAACAAAGGCCCACGGGAGCTCCAGGCCGCGGATGGTTCTTCGGACGGGAATGACGTGGAGTCTTGACGAGCGAGCTCAGGTGGCGGGCCGCGAGCCGAGCTTTCAGGCGACGGAGGCCTTTAGCCGAGCTTCGGCGTCCGGGGCTAACGGCCTCCACCGCTCGCTTCATTAGCCCCGGACGCCGAAGCTAGGCTAAAGGCCTCCGCCGCCACCGAAGCTTGGCTAAAGGCCTCCCTGGACGTCGAAGCTCGGCTCACGGCCTGCCCCCGTAGCTCGTGGCCCGCCTTTGGTGGCGGAGGAGGCCTTTAGCCTAGCTTCGGCGTCCGGGGCTAACGGCCTCCGCCGCCTGGAAGCTCGACTCGTGGCCCGCCCCTGACCGCTTTGTTAGCACCAGACGCCGAAGCTAGGCTAAAGGCCTCCGCCGCCACTGAAAGCGGGCCACGAGCTCCGGCGGCAATTTCTGGACCCCAGACTTGTTTCATCCAGCGCAATAATTTGGCAGACCCGCGTGGAATGTAGACCAGTACTGGTGTTTGTTTCGGGCCAGTCCGGTTCTACTTTGCCAACTGCTACCGCGCACGCAACTTTTCTACAAGGTGACCGACGAGCACGCCAAGAAGGGCGAACTGCTGTTGGTGGGGATGATTTCCTACTCCAGCCGCCACCGAAGCTCGGCTTACGGCCTGCCGCCGGAGCTCGTGGCCCGCCTTCGGCGTACGGGGCAACCGACCTCGGGCCGCCAGACTCCGCGTCATTCCCGTCCGAAGAACCATCCGCGGCTGCTGGCCCGGAGCTCCCGGGGGCCTTTGTTTACCCACTTATGTCCCACGCGTAGGCCTCCGGTAGTAGTAGTAGTAGTAAAGTAGTCAGACTCCGCGTGAATCCGCCCGAAGAACCATCCGAACATTCAACATTATTAACAGCCGCAGGTTCAAATCTGCATGGAAGTATTCCTCCGTCTTCCCGATCGACCGATCCTGCTATTTCTTCATCAGGTGAAGATAAATCCGAGAAATCGGCACTGGGCACAATGTCATCGAGCCTCAGGTGCGGCACGGTACGTGTCACATCCGCGCGCGGCGGTCATGCGACTTGCGAAAATGTCAGCACCCCTGAAAATTTGTATTTGGCGATAAAAATCTTCTCAAAACACGGTTAAATGAGAGAAGATTTAACACCACATTGTCAAAGTAGGGTACACATTACATGAAGTATTGAATACACTGTTCATGCAATGCCCGAAAAGACAGCAACTTTCCTACATTTTTGGGGGTTTTTTTTTTGGGTTGGAGGGGCGGGGGCAACTTCATTCCCTCAAATAAATGGTTGGAATAGACCATGACCGTTTCTGGCGAAAGAAACAAATAACTGGCAAATTCAAAGGCTGTAAAGTTCCTGCGGTTCAAACAATTGCCACGAGGCTCACGAGTTCAACCCATTTGACCAAAGCGGCACCAAACGGGGCTCGGGAGCCGGGCCCCCGCTTGGCCTGGGTTCCCGCACTTCTCCATAATTGTCCTTTTTATTTCATTTTTAAAGAAACACATGGAGCGTTCGCGCAGAAGTGACGCAACCGGGCGCTTATATAATCCGTCATCCTGATATTTAGCGGCACCGTGGCGGGGGTTTTGACGGGAGGGGAAAGCTCTTTTTCTGTGACCCCGCCAAACCGTTTGGCGCGGCGCACGCGCAAAGACGCTCTCCCGCCCGGGGTTTGCCGCGGGAGCTCACAAAGCACTCGGCGGCGTCGTCCATGAAGCCCAGCTGGAAGCGCTGCTCGTCCTTAAAGGTCTCCGCCAAGGCGTGACGCAGGTTGTCTGACGGCAGCGCCCGCTCCCGACTGTGCTGGAACTGGGAGAATATGCCCTGCGGAGGGAGATAAAAGCGGTCGGCGGTGCGGACAAAACGGGGTTGGGGGGGGATGCAGCGCGCTGAACAACAAAAAAAAAAAAAAGCGGCGTACCTTTAACGCGCAAAAGATGCACGACTCTCCTAAACAGAAGTGGCCGGGGAGCTGCCTCAAGCTGCGTCGGAAGATGTCGAGATGCCAGAGGACCTACAGAAAACGAACACACGAAAATTGCATTGCACTTTCAAGGTCCTCGAAAAGAGAAACAAGGAGGAGTGCGCTCCCCCCCCCCCCCCCCTCCTGAGTCACGCAGAGTCAGAGGGTGACCTCACCGCGGGGCGGCTGACTGGAAAAGTATGAGGCGACCCCCCCCCCCCCCCGGCAGTGACACAAGGCGACCTTCGAGTGGATTAACACGTCGCCCGAGAATTACAACGGACCCCATCAGGGTGCTGACTAAGATGTAAAACTTCTGGACGAGTCTGGCGGTGGTGTCCGTCTTTGGCATGAAGACACAAACGAATTCGGAAATTGGATCGCGGGGGGGGGGAGGTGGAAAAACACCAACCCGCGAATGTCTTTGGAGACGAATTTACAGTGAGGAAAATAAGTATTTGAACACCCCTGCTATATTTGCAAGTTCTCCTTCTAACCCATTCCAATTCCAATTCTACTCCTAATACTCAGTATTATTATTCACAATCATAAAAATTAGTCGTTTTTATCTTATCGTAGCATTACAATTGCAGTGAAGGAAATAAGTATTTGAACACCCTGTTCTCCCACTTAGTAATCATGGAGGGGTCTGAAATTTTCGTCGTAGGTGCACGTCCACTGTGAGAGTGATCTAAAAAGAAAATCCAGAAATCACAATGTATGATTTTTTTTAAACGATTTATTTGTGTGATACAGCTGCAAATAAGTATTTGAACAGCTCGAATTCTGGCCCTCAGAGACCTGTTAGTCCGCCTTTAAAAGTCCACCTGTATTATCCTGAATCAGATGCACCTGTGCATAAAGACACCTGTCCACCTCATACAATCAGTAAGACTCGGACTTGTAACATGACCAAGACCAAGGACCAAAAGAGACGCCGGAGACAAAATTGTAAAACTGCACACGGCTGGAAAGGGCGACGGAGAAATTGCCAAGCAGCTTGGTGAACAAAGGTCCACTGTTAGAGCAATCATGAGAAAATGGAAGAAGCTAAACATGACGGAGTGGACCCCGTTCGAGAACGCACCTCGTGAGGGCTCAACGGTCCTTAGAAAGGTGAGGAATTAGCCCAGGACTACACGACAGGACTTGGTCAATGACCTGAAAGGAACTTGGACCACCGTTTCCAAGGTGACTGTTGGGAATACACTAAGACGTCATGGTTTGAAATCATGCGTGGCACGGAAGGTTCCCCTGCTTAAACCGGCACATGTCAAGGCCGGTCTTAAGTTTGCCAATGACCATTAGGATGGTACAGAGGAGTCACGGAAGAAGGTATTGTGGTCAGATGAGACCAAAATGGGACTTTTTGGTCATAAATCCGCAAACCATGTTTGGAGGAAGACCAATGATGAGTTCCATTCTAAGAACACCGTCCCGACTGTGAAACATGGGGGTGGTAGAATCATTTTGGGGGTGTTTGTCTGTACACGGAACAGGACGACTGGACTGTATTAAGGAAATTTTGGGGAAGAACCTCTTTCCCTCGGTCAGAACATTTAAGATGGGTCGTGGCTGGGTCTTTCGACATGACAATGACCCGAAGCGCACAGCCGGGAAAACCAAGGAGTGGCTCCGTAAGAAGCATATCAAGGTTCTGGCGTGGCCTAGCCAGTCTCCAGAACTAAACCCAACAAGAAAAATCTTTGGAGGGAAGTGAAACTGCACTTTTCTCAGTCAATAAACCTGTCGGATCTGATCTGGAGAAGATCTGTGTGGAGGATTGGGCCAAAATCCCTCCTGCAGTGAGTGCAAACCTGGTGAACACCTACAGGAAACGTTTAGATTTAATTGTTCTGTAAAGGCTACTGTACCAAATATTAACACTGATTTTCTCAGGTGTTCAAATACTTACTTACTCAAATACAGCTGTATCACACACAGAAATCGTTAAAAATCATGCATTGTGATATCTGAATTTTTCTTATTAGATGATCTCTCTCACTACGATGAAAATTTCAGACCCCTCCATGATTTCTATGTGGGAGAACCCGCAATATAGCAGGGTGTTCAAATACTTATTTTGCTTCACTGTATTTTACATTTTTATGATGAGTAAACAGGTGGATGAATACTTTCTTCATAGTACATCAATACTTTTAAATGACAAATGAGTAGCAGCACAGCGGTCAGGAATTGCTCATGTGGCTAAATGGCAGCCAGGTGGAATTTTACCGTCGTACCTGCACGGCGCTGTTGAGAAAGCAACTGTTCTGGCCCGGTTCGTTCAGCAGTCCTTTGGTGGGGGCCAGGGACAGCATGCTTCCGGGCTGGTAGGACTTCCCCAGATTGCCCCCCGGCTTCCTGAACAACCTGAGCAAGGCCATGGGGTCGACGGCTTTGAGGGGAGACAACTGAGCCGGGCGGTCCCTTCGCCCCTTGGAGGAGTAATCTGAACCCCCCCCCCCACCACCACCACCACCACCACCACCCCCCCAAAAAAAGTCTTGGGCTATGTGATCCCACGTGCTGCAGATGATGCCCTGCTACACATGGGCCACGAGTCCACGTATTATGCCCATGAGAGGCGAGATTATAATCCAAGGAGCAAGTCTTTGAGGTTTACTGGTCCCCGGATGAGACGCCTTCGGACCGCAGCGGCCTGGTCTCGCCGCATATTTGTGATGACGCCGAGGATATTCGCTTGTCCTTGGAAGTTGCAAAACAAAACGAAAAAAAAAAAAAAAAACAATAAATCCACTTGAATCCGCGTTCAGCTTCTGTATGAGACACAACGATATACGAGGTCATTCCGATTTCACAACCCGACCCGGAACGTCGTACGCGACGGCGGGATTTGTTACATTGTGTACACGAATCCAGCAACGTGTTCCCCGCCCCCCACGGCTGAACCGAACATTTGAAGGAATGTCAACAAAGCTTGTACATTATCTTTTTTTTTTACGAAAAACAGAGGTCAAGGTCGAGCCGGAGCCGCGCGCGGTGCATTCACAGGCCCGTCACAAACCAACCAACAGTAGCTCGGCCATGTAACCAATTCAATCTCATTATCGTCACTCATTTATTTCCTGGTCTACGTAAAACATTGACTAGATTGAGTGAAAAACGAAAATCGCCGACGCATTTTGATACCGATACTGGTTAGCGTGAAGTACGATTCAAACCAATAGTGACTCGACATGTTTGGGCGTGAAGATTAAAAGGAACACACGAACCTTCGCCACAAAGTTTCAGCCAAAACGAGTCCGACGACATCTGCCGTTGTGGAATTTGAGCAGGTTGAGCTGTTCTTTCCGGCCGGCCTCCATGGTAACAGGATTCCAAAGCGATCGCTTAAGCTCAGAGTTGCTCAAGAGCCGCGAGTTTTGTTTTTTTTTTTTTGTTTTTTTTTTTTTTTACAGATTAGTTCAAGTCTTGAGCGGAAAGCGCCGGCAGTACGACGTCGCTAAAAACCGGTTGAGGCGCGAGGTGGAGGGGGGGGGGGGGGACGACAAAGGGGCCGTCTGAAAAAGACCGCCCATCACTTTGATGCGCCGGATAAAAGTTTAAAAGAAGGCCGAAAGACTGATAGAAATTTTCTCCGGATTCAAATAACGTTTTTCCCTCGCCGGAGCGCCGACTCGCGGAAAGCTGACAGATCGAGAGCGGTCGACTTAACACGCAACGAAAAGGAAACCATTGATCCCAGTCAGGAAATTGGGTCACTGCATCAGCTAGATCAGAACCACCACCACCCCCCCCCCACTCCCCACAAACACACGCAAACTATGAATAGAAGGAAATTGAACAATCAAGCAAATATTCCAAGTCAAAAATGCAGGATGAAAAGTGGATGCTAACTTTTTAAAGGGTATTTTGGAGAAATTAGGGTCTTTCGCTGCGCCTGATAAAAAGGAATATGAATCAAAAAAAGGTTTCATAAGCAAATGGGATTTTTCTATTAAGGCGTCAGAGCAGGGGTGTCAAACTCATGTTTCCTCGCGGGTCACACTGTTGTTCCGGTTTCCCCTCAGAGGGGCGTTATGACTGCCGAACAAAAATATTTCATCATCTCATCATCAGCGATTTATGAACTAGTTTTGAAAGCAGAAATCAACTATTCACTATTTGGTAACACCAAAATGCTCTTAATATCTCAACGTTATCATTTATGATGTGTATCAATTTGATATTTTGGTACAGATTTTTACAATAAGATACTAGATTTGGCTTTGCGGGCCACATAAAAATCATGTGGCGGGCCAGATCTGGCCCCCCGAGCCTTGAGTTTGACACCTGTGCCTTAGAGAAAGTCCAGAAGTCTGCAAATGAAATGGTTTGCCCAGACTTGTCAAGTGAAAAAAATATGTTTTAAAGTCCAGATTTTTGTTCTCCCAAGTCATTTAGGAAAACGCACAAGCTAGCACCTCGGAGCAATCTCCCAGAGAGGCCCATTAGCTAATGTGAAAAGGGGGTCCAATGCTGGGCGCCAAATCACGAGGATATGATTGGAATTTTGGTACAGATTTTTACAAAAATCATGGAAATTCACACTTTAGATTTGGCTTTGCGGGCCACATAAAATCATGTGGCGGGCCAGAACTGGCCCCCCGAGCCTTGAGTTTGACACCTGTGCCCTTGAGGAAGTCCAAAGGTCTGAAAGTTAAATCGCCCAGACGTGTGACGCGAAAAAAAAAAAAAATTAAAGTCCAGAGCTTGGTTCTCCCAAGTCATTGAGGAAAACGCACAAGCTAGCGCCTCGGAGCAATTGCCCAGAGAAGCGCGTTAGCAAATGTGAAAAGGGGCAATGGCTGTCCAATGTTTGGCGCCAACTCACAACGATATGATTGAAATTTTGGTACAGATTTTTACAAGAATCATGGAAACAGACACTCGATTTGGCTCTGCGGGCCACATAAAATCATGTGGCGGGCCAGATCTGGCCCCCCAAGACTTGAGTTTGACACCTGTGCCGTAGAGGAAGTCTAGAGGTCTGAAAATTACATTGCCCAGACTTGTCAAGCAAGGAAAAAAAAGCAATCGGAAATACACACTTTAGATTTGGCTTTGCGGGCCACATAAAATCATGTGGCGGGCCAGATCTGGCCCCCAAGCCTTGAGTTTGACACCAATGCCTTAGAGAAATTCCAGTCTGCAAATTATATGGTTTGCCCAAACTTGTCAAGTGAAATTTTTCTATTTTTTTTTTCAAGTACAGATTTTGGTACTCCCCAGAAAACGCACAAGCTAGCGCCTCGGAGCAAACGTGGGCCCAATGCTCGGCGCCTAATCACGAGGATTTGATTGACTGACGGACGAGCCCATTCGGAACGTCTGATTTTCGCGGCGCAGGCAGGAATTCCCGACGACCGTATCGGAATCGGACCCAATGGCCATTTGTTTTTCCCCCAGACTCCATCATCGGACCCAATGGCCATTTGTTTTTCCCCAGACTTCATCTGTGAACGTTATGAACTCCCGCCTGGACGCCTAAGCGGGCATTCAAAGAATGACCCTTTTCCCCGTGGAACCGAACGACCCACCCGCTATCCGTCAATGTTGTCCGGCAGAGTAAACAAGCACCAAACAAAAACAAAAGAACGCGTTCCAGGACTTCCCTCTCCAGCAATGCCCAAGTAGGGGGGCGCAGAACTTTTTGCTTTCCTTTTTTATTTGCTAAATTAGAAACAATTCATTTGAGTTATTACCCATATTGCTCCTTATTTCGCGCCGCCGCAGACTTTTGACACAATTACGCGCCCGGGCTGTGCAAATTCAAAACGAGGACACAAAACGGGTTCTTCGGCATGCTTCGGCTCACTCGCGAAGGGCAAAAATCGGCCATGGTTGCGTAAATAATGATGAGCAGTCAAGAAAAGTGGGGGGGGGGGGGGTTAGTGAATAAGCCAACTAAGATGGCCTAAGGGCCACGGATGAACTAGTAAACAGGCAAAAATAAACGAAAAAAATTTCTAACTCATACTTAAAAGTATTCAATAACATATTTTTCGACGGTGGAGAACACAGGAAGGCCAGAGCCAAGATTCGAACCCAGTCCCGCCGGACTGTGAGGCGGACTCGAGTACCACTTTCGACAGCTAATTTATCCAAAGTGGCACCTGGCTGCGTCCATTTTATCCACGTGAACATTTTCAGCATTCTACTGAGAAATAATAACCATAATAATAATTTCAACTAATTTTTGCCATTGTAGTAGAACACGTTGCGTACTGTCAACACACGATATGGGAGGGGCCATTGTAAAGCAACAATAACGATGGATATTCTGCTGGTATTTTTATTAAAAAAAAAAACATTTTATTGGTTAAATATTTTATTACTAAATATTAGTAGAAGCTGATTCGAAGTGAAGTTCGTTTAGCTCAAAGTGACTCCGTTGTCCATTTTATTCATAACTAATTATTTTTATTAACCAGTAACGTGGATTATTGCTTTAAAACACCTTGAAAAGTACATTTTGAATGTTTATTTTGTATGTTTTTTTCCCCGACTACTTATTATAAGGAACAGACTTTGCTAGCTAGCAAACTAGCAAAGTCGAAATGAGACGAAGGGGCCCGTTTTATTTTGTACAGTAAGCGACCAACTTGATGACAAGACTTAGTGTTCCTTTTCGTTGAATTTATATTTTGCTTCGTTAAGATGTTTATGAAACAAACGATTTTACCTGGTCGAGGGGACTTCCCGATTCTCCGCTTACCTGAGTTGCGTTCAGGTACATTTCCTCGGCGCAGAATTTTGGTTAAAAGAAACAAACAAACAAAAGAGATAATAAAATACGACGTAAAATCAAATAACTCACCTTGTAGATAGCGCCAAATAACTCCGCATCTGCTGTGATGTCTTTAAAAAAATAAAAATAAAAAAAAAAAACAAGAGTTGCGAAATTGAAAAGTGGGAGGAGGAACCGGTTGGAGGGAGAAGTCGCAAACTTCCTCCGCTTGTTTTTCTCCTCCGAAGTTCTTCTCGTGGACTCGCAAATAACCCCGCTCGGGAGTCCAATTTGAAGCGGATTTGTTTGGTTTTTGTTTTGAAAGGCTCGAGTCGGCGGCGGCCGTCCGCGGAGCACATGCGAACGCGTCCCGCTTGGGTTTCTGTGGGCACCTGAACTCGCCTCACGGAAACGTTTTCTCCCCCCACCGAGGAGAGGCGTTCAAGTGACCGCCCCCTTTCCTCAACTCTGTTGACTGCGGCGCGTACTACTACGTGCACGCGCGTACGCGTACACACGGGTATCCCACGCATGTACATATTTCTCCGTCCGCCCCAGTAGTTGCACATTTTTGTTGTATGAATTATTTTATTTTGATTTTTTTTTGAACAGGGAGCGACGGCGGAGGGAAAAGTGACGTCAGGCTCTCGTTAGCCAAAAATCCGTCTGCGAGATCCTGTTACATAAAAGCAAAAATTAAAGCCCAACCCATTTTCAGATATATATAATAAATGTACAAAACAGCATGTATTAAATAATGTTTTACTTTAAGAATACTAAGTTATTGGAATTTTTTTTTCTTTAAAGTGCCACTGTCGGGAAATGCATGATTTTTAGGATGTTATTAATGATAAAACGGCAGCGGAATGGACCAATCCGGTTTTTTTTTTCACCACAAAAAATTATTTTGACGCATATGTTTTTTTTGTAAATCCCGCCGTGAAAATCCTCTTGACGATTTTGTTTTCGAGAAGAAGCAGGAAGTGACGTCAGAGGCAGGTGCGCGGTCAAGCAGACTCGTTTGTTTCTATTAGTTTTACCGGCGGGAAGCTAGCTCGTTGTTCCTTTGCAAAATGCATGATTTTTAGTATGTTATTAATAATAAAACGGCAGCCAGAATGGACCAATCCGTTTTTTTTTTTCACCACAAAAAATGATTTTGACGCATGTTTTTTTTGTAAATCCCGCCGTGAAAATCCTCTTGACGATTTTGTTTTCGAGAAGAAGCAGGAAGTGACGTCAGAGGCAGGTGCGCGATCAAGCGGACTCGTTTGTTTCTATTAGTTTTACCGGCGGGAAGCTAGCTCGTTGTTCCGTCGCAAAATGCATGATTTTTAGTATGTTATTAATAAAACGGCAGCCGGAATGGACAAATCCGTTTTTTTTTTTTCACCACAAAAATGATTTTGACGCATATGTTTTTTTTGTAAATCCCGCCGTGAAAATCCTCTTGACGATTTTGTTTTCGAGAAGAAGCAGGAAGTGACGTCAGAGGCAGGTGCGCGGTCAAGCAGACTCGTTTGTTTCTATTAGTTTTACCGGCGGGAAGCTAGCTCGTTGTTCCGTCGCAAAATGCATGATTTTTAGTATGTTATTAATAAAACGGCAGCCGGAATGGACAAATCCGGTTTTTTTTTTTCACCACAAAAATGATTTTGACGCATATGTTTTTTTTGTAAATCCCGCCGTGAAAATCCTCTTGACGATTTTGTTTTCGAGAAGAAGCAGGAAGTGACGTCAGAGGCAGGTGCGCGGTCAAGCAGACTCGTTTGTTTCTATTAGTTTTACCGGCGGGAAGCTAGCTCGTTGTTCCGTCGCAAAATGCATGATTTTTAGTATGTTATTAATAAAAAACGGCAGCCGGAATGGACCAATCCGGTTTTTTTTTTTTCACCACAAAAATGATTTTGACGCATATGTTTTTTTGTAAATCCCGCCGTGAAAATCCTCTTGACGATTTTGTTTTCGAGAAGAAGCAGGAAGTGACGTCAGAGGCAGGTGCGCGGTCAAGCAGACTCGTTTGTTTCTATTAGTTTTACCGGCGGGAAGCTAGCTCGTTGTTCCGTCGCAAAATGCATGATTTTTAGTATGTTATTAATAATAAAACGGCAGCCGGAATGGACAAATCCGGTTTTTTTTTTTCACCACAAAAATGATTTTGACGCATATGTTTTTTTTGTAAATCCCGCCGTGAAAATCCTCTTGACGATTTTGTTTTCGAGAAGAAGCAGGAAGTGACGTCAGAGGCAGGTGCGCGGTCAAGCAGACTCGTTTTTTCTATTAGTTTTACCGGCGGGAAGCTAGCTCGTTGTTCCGTCGCAAAATGCATGATTTTTAGTATGTTATTAATAATAAAACGGCAGCCGGAATGGACCAATCCGGTTTTTTTTTTCACCACAAAAATGATTTTGACGCATATGTTTTTTTTGTAAATCCCGCCGTGAAAATCCTCTTGACGATTTTGTTTTCGAGAAGAAGCAGGAAGTGACGTCAGAGGCAGGTGCGCGGTCAAGCAGACTCGTTTGTTTCTATTAGTTTTACCGGCGGGAAGCTAGCTCGTTGTTCCTTCGCAAAATGCATGATTTTTAGTATGTTATTAATAATAAAACGGCAGCCGGAATGGACCAATCCGTTTTTTTTTTTCACCACAAAAAATTATTTTGACGCATATGTTTTTTTGTAAACCCTGCCGTGAAAATCCTCTTGACGATTTTGTTTTCGAGAAGAAGCAGGAAGTGACGTCAGAGGCAGGTGCGCGGTCAAGCGGACTCGTTTGTTTCTATTAGTTTTACCGGCGGGAAGCTAGCTCGTTGTTCCGTCGCAAAATGCATGATTTTTAGTATGTTATTAATAATAAAACGGCAGCCGGAATGGACCAATCCGTTTTTTTTTTTCCACCACAAAAAATGATTTTGACGGATATGTTTTTTTTGTAAATCCCGCCGTGAAAATCCTATTGACGATTTTGTTTTCGAGAAGAAGCAGGAAGTGACGTCAGAGGCAGGTGCGCGGTCAAGCGGACTCGTTTGTTTCTATTAGTTTTACCGGCGGGAAGCTAGCTCGTTGTTCCTTGGTGTTAGCCAAAATGCCGGCTCGTTGCATTGCTGGACAGTGCTCGAACACTCGTGAGGATGGATTCGCTTTTCATACTTTTCCAAAAGATCCAGTTTGTCGTGAAAAATGGATTGCACAGGTGCAAACGACGAGAGATTCGTGGGTTCCAAATGACAGGTAGGTGTGTATACAGCTACTAAAAAATATAATAGTTTGGGGTGGACCACGTTATCGTTCTCTCATGACGTAAAAAATGATCCGCGTGCACGTGACGGGCGTGCTAAATGTGTCGACGTGCGCGTCGGACGGCTTCCGCGTCGGGTTCGCCGGCGAAGGCATCCGCGTCGGCAACGCTCCCGACAATGGCGCGCTCAGCCGTAAAGCGGGCCCGGCTCGGTTCCGTCATAAGCCACCTCGGCGCCGTGATAAGCCTCCTCGCCATCCTTGTGAGGATAAGCGGCTAGGAAAATGGATGGATGGAAATACAAGTCGTGTGCTGTATATCCACTTTCAAGTGAATCAAGGCAAAAAGGAAACAGCGTGCGATGATTTAGCGTGTGTGCGGTGAGGGGGGACTGGAGGCGGGGGGGGGGGTCACAATGTATCAGCACAGTCCAGTCTTTCCCCAGGAAGTACTTGAAAGGACTCCACTGAAGAGACCGAAGCATTTCCTTCCAGGCATTTCCCTGCGGGATATATAACGTTTTCCTTCAAATTCATTTCAAGTTTTAGGAGCGTGGCGATAACGCGTTAGAGCGACTGCAGCTTTCTGCACGTAGTTTCGAGCCATATTTAGATGATACGCGGATCACTTCTAACTAAGAACAGACTCCCCGACGGTACGAATGACGATGTGTGGCGTACTCGGCCGCGAGTGACGACGACGGCGTAAAGCGGCCCGGCTCGGCCCCGCGACGAGCCACCCCGACCGAAGCCGTGATCGGACTCATGACACGACAAAGCTGCCGGGATGACGCCGGCATTATTTCCCCACTCACTGAGAAGAGGCTGGCCGGTGATGTGCTCTGTGGTCTGGCTGCAAAAACTGGATGACACAAGTATCACTTCCTTGTTGGCACTTGACCCGATCACTCCGGCGCTGGAGTCCAGCCAAAACGGGGGAGACTGTGATGTACTGGATCGCACTGTGGTCTTTATAACAAGCCGTATCCGTTTACTCTTTCAAATGTTTGTTGATTGAGGTCCCAACAGGTGGCGCGTACCATGACTCTAATTAGTCCATCCATGCATCCATCATCTACCGCTTTTCCAGGTCGAGTCGCGGGGGAATTAGCTTCAGCAGGGATACCCAGACTTCCCTTTCCCCAGCCACTTCTTCCAGCTCTTCAGGAGGGATCCCGACGCGTTCGCAAGCAAGCCGAGAGACATAGTCTCTCCGGCGTGTCCTGGGTCGTCCTCGGGGTCTCTTTCCGGTGGGACGTGCCCGGAACACCTCACCAGGGAGGCATCCGGGAGGCATCCGAATCAGATGCCCCAGCCACCTCATCTGGCTCCTCTCGATGCAGAGGAGTAGCGGCTCGACGCTGAGCCCCTCCCGGATGACCCAAGCCAGCCGAGAGACATAGTCTCTCCAGGTTGTCCTGGGTCGTCCTCGGGGTCTCTTTCCGGTGGGACATTCCCGGAACACCTCAGCAGGGAGGCGTGCGGGAGGCATCCAGATCAGATGCCCCAGCCTACCTCATCTGGCTCCTCTCAATCCGGACGAGTAGCGACTCGGCACTGAGCCCCTCCCTGATGACCAAGCTTCTCACCCTATCTCTCAGGGAGAACCCGGACACCCTGCAGAGGAAACTCATTTCGGCCGCTAGTATCTGGGATCTTGTTCTTTGGGACATGACCTACAGCTCATGCCCATAAGTGAGGGTAGGAACGTAGATCGACTGGTAAATTGAGAGCTTCACCTTTTCGACTTAGCTCCCTCTTGACCACAACGGACCGATACAAAGTCCGCATCACTGCAGACGCTGCACCGATCCGTCTGTCTAATTAGTCCCGAAAGCTTTTTAAGAATCATTTCTACGACAGCGTCCAATTAAAAACGAGCTCTTTGGCGAACCGCTCTGACCAGTTGCGTCTTTTCGCCTCGTTTCCGGACCTCGCCAAGTCATCCGACACCACCCTGGCTGACCCCCGAGCTCTGCGTATGTATTTTTAGATATCCCAAAAGGATTTGCACCTAACAGTGAGACCCGACACCTGTTGCGATCGTCTAGCAGCCGAAGCAAGTTTACTGACATCGGAGGGCTGCGTCTCGCATCCACACCTGCTCGAGCCTACTAAGACGTGTTCTCGCTGTCCGGCCTTTGCGGCTTTTAGTCCGCTCGTCCTACGTACGCTCGGGGATCGTGTTGTTTTCCAGCAGTCAGCACACTTGCTTGGTGTTGTACTGCTGAGTGGAACCCGAGGGAATGGGGGGGGGGGCAACAGAGGAACTGCTGATGGAGCTGCAGGGAAGGGCAGTCTGACATAAAAATATGCGAATACAACACACCTCCTGCAGTACTACATACACGTGGATCCGCAACTAAAGATAACTACATTTAAATAACAGTAGTCGCTCATTTATCGCAGAGGTTAGGTTCCAGAACCCCCCCCCCCCACACACACACACACACACACGATACATAGGTAATTTCCATGTTGCTTATCGCAACTACAGCCTGGTCGTTGTCGCAAATCAAGCTAAGCGTTGCTTTTTACCTGCATTTGTTCCTCCCGCTATTATGGGATATGTGCTTTCGCAATTCATCAAGTTTTTTTGGTCACTATTTGTGAATGTATTTCATAAAACTCTGACTGCGGCTTGTGTTTTAAACATGGACTTTATGGTCTTGTTTGGGGTGTGCGCGTCTTCAAGTAATTTAGTGACTTACCAGATGTACACACGAGCCGAGATTATCGCGTAAGGTGTGCTTTTCCGTTCTGAAAACGAGGCCAGATTGACCTCATAAGAATCCCTGCCGGCGTATTAAAACCTCATACCCAATAAACTACGTACGTACTCTGACCTATAAGTAAACAATCCGCGGTGTAAGTACTTTACCTGCAATAAGTGAAGGATTACTGTACATTAAAAATCACGTGGAAAAAAAAAAAAAAAATGGAACCAACTGTGACTGCGCTGCATGCCAAGGGAAACGCTCCCGAGGGGAAACGGGTCAGACACGAATAATCGAATTGTCTGGCTCCCCTCCGCCCTCCTTGACTGGTGGCCTAGTCCGAGCCCTGTGCCAATATTAGTTCCCGTTTAGTCGTTTTGCCGAACCCGCTGATCGCGGTTCAAATGAAGTCCACGCATCTATATTCGTGCAGAGGGCCGCTGGACACGTTTAGCAGCAGCGCTACCTTCCAGTGTTTTGCTAATTTAACACACCCTCCCGCTGCTAGTTTGAAACAATTGTAATCCCCTCACAGGTGGTAAAACGTAGACAGTTACCGGTGCTCGTTCGATAGCTTGACTGAACTCGCTGTAAGAAACGAACACGTAATCAACACACTTTAAAGCCGAGCTAACGGTGACAGTAACGCTAACAGACTAGCTAACAGTTTGCTAATTACCAGCCCGACGCTATCGTCAACCAGTTCTTCGTTCGAATTCGTCGCCTCCAACCGCACTCAACGTGCCTTGCCTTTTAAGGCAATACCCATTCAAGTTCACAGATACTACACCGTTAAGGATGGTGAAACCTCGTTTGGCTAATTTTAGCCGCTGCGGTTCCTCTCGAATACATCGTCCAAGTAAAATAATGCATTGAGCACAATTTTAATGGGCAAAAACAGTACCTCGGCACATTATTATGGATTTAAGCTTTTTTTGTGACTAACCCAACAGGTTCATGTACCTCACTTTTATTATTCTGAACAGGTTCAAAGGTCATCTGACTCAGGGGCGAGTGCGGCGCGCAGGGGGACCAAAGCGCCTGGAGACCGCCACCCCAGAGCGGCCCTGTTGAAGGAGGGGCGACGAGTGACGGCGTCCTCTCTGAGCTCGGGGTAGTCCGGCAGGGCAAAGTCCGCCTTCGGGGTCTGGAAGGTGGCTTCGGAGAAACCGCCGAATGGGATTGCCACTCTGAGGGCGGCAGCGTGTCAACGAAGGGGGTACTGGCGCCCGTTCTGTCGGAGTTCGCCCATCTCACCTGTTGAAGCTTCTGTAGCCCGGCAGTTGCGTCGGTGGTGGTTCCTTTTCGGACGCGCAGGCGGCGAGGGGGTCACTCAAGACCGGGTCCCTGACCAGAACCAGGTCCCATGGCGAGTGGTAAGACTTTGGTACGGCTGTGCTGTTGAACTTCTCAGGTGGGACGTTTTTCAAAGGACATCCGTACCCTTGTGGGGGGGGGGATACCGAAATGTCAGCTGGTTTTCAAGCAGTATGTACTCATACTATATATTACATTATATATTATATATACATTAATAGTTACAGTACAAACTATTAAAAAAGAATTCATGGAGAACTAAAACGGAAAAAAACTGGGAGGTAGAATGACAGAAGACGGAAACGGAAACATTTTAAAATGTAAAAAAAATACAAAATATATTTTAAAATATGATAAAAAAAATATTAGATCAAAATTTGCAGTCAAATACATTTTTTAAAAATATTGCAAATCAAAAAATAATTTGATTTTGGAGTACTTTTCCTGGCAGTGAATCAGTTTGGAGAGAGAGAGAGAGAGAGAGAGGCTGGCCTATCCAAAGAAGTATCCTTCAAAGCCGGTGCTTCATCCAGGAGGGGTGGGGGGCTTACGTAACGGGGGGGGGGGCATCGTGTCACATCCGAAGCGGTCACAATGAACAATTCTCCTTCCTGAGTTTATGTTTTCACCCCCAGGGGGGAAGAAGCACAGACCAAACAGACCTGTGGGGAAGTCGACAGTGTTTTTTTTTTTTTTTTTTTTGGGGGGGGGGGGGGAGAAACGAATATGGTTCACGGAGTAACGGCAAAAGGGGGTGCTTGGGATGGGGGGGGGGGGAGGCGTTATCAAACAGGAAAAGCCTCGCCCCGGGTCTCACGTGCCCCTCTGATGATGGTCCCGGGCAATTTTAAAGCGAGAGGAGACCCTGAAGGTTGAGACGCAACCAGTCAGTGGATTGCGGCGCAACACAATAGATCGCTGACCTTGCGATTTTGGAATCGTCGCAAAGAATTCTGGGTTCGAGAGCTTTGGTGTGAGGAACGTGGGCAACGCTTAAGGAAGGAAATGGTCCGTTCGCGGCGCGGCTGCCAGGCTTTACTCCCAAAATGACAGAAGTCTTCAAAACTTCACGATGAAATTTGTTGAGTAACTCGGTTCAAATTCGGATACAAAATTTCTTCTTTGAGCCTCGAATGACCCGCGGAAAACATAACAAATGATCCTCCGATTTTTTTTTTTTTTTTTTTTTTACGAGCCCAACAAATATGTTCCGAAGTAAAACCGGTTTAGGGGGCGAACAACGAGGTAATGTCCGTGGTTGGCTTTCACTACATCCGCGTCATTTTGCCGCGTTTTAACAGCGGCGTGGCCTACCGGGGGCGACGCTGTGCGGATCTGGTCTTTTTGCAGCTTCTGGCGCGCCGGCCCTGTCTCCGCCCGAGCCGTTCTCGCCGGGGTTCCGGTCCTCCGCGGAACTCACCACCTGGTCTGCGGGATTCGCCGTCTCTGCGGAATTCACCTGCGGCGAGTCTGTCTTGTCCTGGGAGGACATAAAACTGAATTGTTTTCCTGACGGGCTGCGGCCCAGTCAACCGCGAAGGATATTTATGATGATTTACTCCAGAACTTCCTGAGGAAATGTTTGACAACTTGAAACAAAATCCCTCCATTCGCCCCCGAGCGATAAACAAAGTAGAAATACGCCAGTCCTTCTCACTTGCATGATAAGAGGGAGAAGAGTGGCAGGAAATCCCCTCCTTCCTGCCGCTGTAATCCAGCCAAAACTAACAAAATAAAACAATTCCAAGTCAATCGAATGAACAAGAATTAAATGGCCCCCAAAAAAATGCAAGTACCATACGAAGTGTCGACAAAAATCACGATCAAGGTATGCAGATTAGGACATGGAGAAAAAGAGTCGTTTTGGCCTATGGGGTCCCTCAAGGGTCCGTTCTTGGACCCCCTCCTGTTCAGCCGGTCTATGCTACCCCTGGGTGAAATTCACAATTTTTCTCGTCCTCACTCATTTTTGGACATGAAAAAAAGGAATAAATATGTACTATGTAAATATTGCTATATGGTCTGTCTTATGCTAACAGATACGATTCGTTTCCCAGGCCATATCTCGAAAAAATGCCAGGTCACTTGGAGCTCCTGGCGCCTCTGCGATTATATTAAGGTGAAAAGCTTCTTTGCGGGTCAAAAGATGAATTTCATCTGTGTAATAAGACGCAGTAGGCGCCTACGTCGAGATGTGAGTCGTCGTCACCGCCGACGCTTTCGAAGGTGTATTTTTCCGATCGCTTCTGGCGCATCTTGAAGAGCCGCGAGCCCCGATTGGACGCCAGGGACAGCTCCTCGAGCATGATGTCCCGGGGCACGCTCAGTTTCTTGCCCAGGTCCACCTCCGCATCTGCGCAGAAAAACGGGACAGGGTTTGAGCGGCGGGGCGGGGGAGGGGGCTACCGTACCACGTCTCAGCTGTCGGTGGCATTCGGGAGCCTCTTCGCGCTGGGCAGCGGTCGTCCTCGCCGCAAATAACGTGTTGGACACGACAACGACAAAAGGGATTGGTTACATTGGACAGGAAATGGATTCATTGACTTACTTATGGGCCCGTCACACCATGACGTTCTGGTCAACGTTCTCTGAACATTTCAATCGTTCTACTTTTCAGCGTCTGGCGTGTGATTAACGTGTGTCTAGCGCACGAGAAGCGTCTCACAGCGACCAAAGAAAATACCCATAAAAACCATTAGCGTGTGCTAACGCGTCAGTGGAGCGCGACGAGCAATTTGTCAACGTTAGACGAGCGTGTGACTAAACGGGTGAATAACGACAGAATAGCGTTTTGCTGGCGTGTCATTTTTACAGTGGAAGGGCAACGAAAACGTTGGAAATTTCATACTCACTTCAGTTGTTCTCGGGAGTTTGAACGGTCAGCATCGGGTGCGGACTTCAGCAACTCGCGCTGCGAGTAAGAATGCAAAGCATCGGTTTATATACCCATCTGCACGGACGTTCGGGAAACGCACGAATGACGCTCAATGGACGCCGAAGGACGTTCGTTTGACTTTAGTTACGCGCTACGGGATCGTTCAGCGGTCGTTGACGGGTCGCCAGTGAGCCGTTCGCTGCAAAGCAAACTATTAAGTAACAACCAAGTAACGCTACACTAACGACTCACTGACGATAGCCAAATGCGGGCAACGCTCGGCGAACCTTAGTAAAACGTTCCACGGACGTTCTTGAACGTTCTGCAGCGTTTAAATTGATGAACGCTGGTCTAGGTGAGAACTTTTGTGCACGTTCAAAACTTTTTTTTTTCCCGGACCGGCGTTCTCCGCCGACTCCCGGCGATCGTTGACGTTCGCTAGCGTTCGAACGACGCTCATCTGGCGCTATCCCGGCGACCGTGGGCGACTACCGACGTTTCCTCAAACGCGACAGAACCCTGACGAGAACGTCATGGTGTGACGGGGCCATTATAGGCAGGCTCTGGTCCCGGTTCTGGCACCAAAAGAGTACAAAGTATAAATTTTAAGGGTGCAATTGCAAGTTACTACTTTAGTACCCTTGACCGAAGAATAATTGTCTATCTAACGTACATGAGCGTATGTTCCATGACGAAGGAATCCCACCCCTGACACCAAAAGGACACTGCTCTACGAAAGCGCTAACTTTTAGAAAGTTGATTGTACCCTTTATACATATTTTAGTGATTAATGACGCAAAAGAGATATTGAGGAAGTCTCACAAAAAAGAGCAAACGACTAACCTTCCGCATCTTGAATCTCCCCGCAGATTGCCGCGGCCTGGCGTTTCCTCTCCCCGGTCGTCACGGTGGCGAAAAGTGACATGGCTGACCCTGGGAATTGACGACAACACGATGCTATGACCTCGATAACTTATCCGAGCGTAGAAAATGGCGAAGTTAGCACATCTCTTGAAATAACCTCGCGGCGTTAAAGCGCAAGCTCGTCAAACACGGAGAAGCGGTCAATCGATACACGGGGGGAGACTGCAAACGACTCTTCAATTGGCGCGTTTTGCTTGGAACGGCCTGGTGTTCAAATACTTTTCTCCGTGTCTATTTGGGCCGTGAAGCCGAGCCATTCGATTGACGGGAAAATGTACGGAGTGAATCCGTGCGGTACGGTCGCTTACCTGGTCTGAAGGAACCTGGCGGCGCAGGTGGACGGTTCGAGCTGAGTGGGGACCAAGGGGAGGTTCCCGGGGGTCTGCGGCCCAGACCTGACGGAGTGACCGAATGAGCGCGCGGGTGGGTCGGTGGGTGTCGGTACGTTGCCGTTGGTATGTTGCGAACAAATGACGGCGGGGTCTAAATTTAGAGCGGCACCATCGCTTGGTTGCTACAGTAGGAGGGCGATTCTTTCGGGAACTGCAACTCGTGGTGTAACGATGAAATTGTTTCCCAACCTTTACCGTTCTTTAGTTGGACTTAATGGCCTCGTAACAGGTTTAAAAACCGGTGTGGCTAGCGTTAGCTAGAGACCTCGCAGGAAAAGAGGAAACACAAATTATTTTCTGCTATCCATCCATCCATTATCTACCGCTTTTCCAGGTCGGGTGGCGAGGGAGGTCGCTTCAGCGGGGATACCCAGACTTCCCTTTCCCCAGCCACTTCTTCCAGCTCTTCCGGAGGGATCCCGAGGCGTTCCCAAGCCGGCCGAGAGTGGCGTGTCCTGGGTCGTCCTCGGGGTCTCTTTCCGGTGGGACGTGCCCGGAACACCTCACCAGGGAGGCGTCCGAATCAGATGCCCCAGCCGCCTCATCTGGCTCCTCTCGATGCGGAGGAGTAGCGGCTCGACACTGAGCCCCTCCCGGATGACCGAGCTTCTCACCCTATCCCTAAGGGAGAGCCCGGACACCCCGCGGAGGAAACTCATTTCGCCCGCTTGTATCTTGCACATTTCAACCAACCAACCATTATCTAAGACGCTTATCCTCACGAGGCTCGCAGGAGTGCTGGAGCCAATCCCAGCTGTCACCGGACAGGAGGGGGTTGGGAAAAAGTGCTTTGGCGAACAAGTAGATGAAAAAGCATTTGGTGCTATACTGACTTTATTTTGGAAATATGGAAGGAGGGTATAGTAATAAGCATGCTGTATTGAAACTACCACTGCAAAAAAATGACGTGAAACGGATGCAAAAGTGGTGAAAAAAAAAAGGGGGGGTGGGTGGGAGGGGGGCGCACACGGATAAGGTACGTGATGATTATATATTTTACGGCATGCAAAGTTTCTGAAGTCGTTGCTGCTCACTGCTGCCAGTACAGAGACCTGCGCAGTCCCACTGGGGGCCTTTTACCCTCAGACGGGGCCCCCGTGTGGGTCACAGACCTCGTAGACTGCCACTGCCTGGGCAGGGACCCATAACCGACACGCCCACCACCGCTGGGGACGCCCCCTCGACAGGGAGCCCGACGCCAACGGGCGCCCGCCTTCTCCGGACACGCTCGGGCCGTCCACTGGGCAGGCGGCTCAGGGACCAGCTTACGCTGGGCCGCCAGGCGGACGCTGGAGGCCAAGTTCTGCTCTAAGTCCTGGACGGCGAAAGCTTCATCCACCAGCCCCAGGGGGTGGCGCGACGCGGCCTCCCAGGGCGTAAGGGCTTTGGGGGCCTTCTCCAGCCACGAGGTCTGCCTGGATACCGGATCCCTGGAGGAGGAGGGCGACTGGCGGCCTGGAGACGACACCCTACCTGGAGGGGACAGAGAGTAGCGTCTGCCAGTTTCCTGGCGGGTGGGAGTAGGGGTAGGGTAGGAGTGGAGGGTGGGGGGGGGGGGAGACCCAGTCATGTTTATAGCAGTTATCTTGTGGCGGTACAATGCTGCGCCCGTGTGGCGAAAGATAAAAGTGCAAGAGATTGAAGCGCTGTTGTCATCGCATATTCATTTGGCAAAATTATGTCAAGTAGAAAGGTGTGGAAAATCTGAAGAGACGGTCACGTGGTTCGACTTCAGAGCCACTAGTTCACGACGTGACATTTCGGTTTACCTTTCAACGTAGACAAAAGAAGGCATGCACGACGGGGGAGGGGGGGGAAAAAAGAGAAAAGGAAGCCAAGGGAGGATGAGAGTTTGCTTTAATGGCACTGCAGCGAACGGTGGAGAAAGCGCAGAAGAAGAAAACAAGGGAGGGAAGAACAGAAAACAGAGCAACTGAGGAGCAAACAGAAATAAATAAACAGAAGATCATCATTGATCTATTCATAAAACGGTACGGTTTGACTATTCATGGGGTGGGAGGGGGTGGCGTCGGCTGGAGTAGAAATTCAAGCCGGCTACCGGCGCACCGCGGTTTAAATATAACAGCCAGCGTGATGCAACAGGTGACCCCGCAACCTTAAGATAGATGGATCTGATCCGAGGTACCGCAGGGGGGAAATGGACTCTCGACTCCAAATTCATTTCTCACCTTACATTCTTAATTTTTACCGCCGCTTGGGGGTTTTCACGCAGACTATCGGGAGCAAGAATCATTCTCTCTCGGCGACCGTGGGCTTCCACACCTGAGCCGAGCACTTTTGGGCCGTAAACTTTGGTTTCGGCGCCGCGCTGAGGTTGCCGCCGGTTGTGGAGGCGGGCGGGGAAGCTACAGGGAACGTTGGTGCTACGTTGGGGGGAGGGGCCTGCTGGAAGGGTATTGGTGGAGGGGAAAGGTAAGGGGGACTACCAGCTGCTTGGTAGGGGACCTGAGGGAGCGGGTACTGGGGATTGGGTTGGTTATATGGTTGCCAGTAAGGACCACCTGAAGATTGCTGGTAAGGATCAGCCGGCGGATAAGTGCTAGGCGCTAGCTGGTAGTTGCCTTCGTAGGCCTGTTGGGGGTACGAGGCACTAAATGTTTTAGCTGGTTGAACTGGGACCTGTTGCTCATACGGTTGCTGGTTCTGAGGTAAAGAACCGGGCTTAGGAGTGGGCTCTTTTGCCGCTTCTGGTGCAGGCCCGTATGTAAAGAGCGAGGCGCTAAGTTGGTAGGGCTGATGCTTCATTACGTCGACTACATCGAGCGGTTTGGGGGCGGGTCCTTGTTTGCCTTTTTTCTTGGCTTTGGACACAAGGCCACCAGAAGTGGGTTGTTTTGACGCGGCCGGCGGATAAGAGGGGGACTGGATGGGATTGAAACCCCGTGAAGGTGGAGCACGTACGTTGGGTGTGTACTTCCACTCGTTTGGTAAGGAGGCAGATGGCGATGCGGATCGACTCGCCATGTTGGCCTGCACGGTCTCTGAGTCCACCACGTACTTCTCCATGCGCGACTGCCTCTTGGCAAACATGTCGGCTCCTTTCCCTCGGACAGCCGGCATCTCATATGCCGAACCGGTGGTTGACGGGTTCAAGACGGTGGCCAAGGGGTTGACAAGTGGTGAAACTCTCTGACCAGAGGTGAAGTTTTTAATTCTCTGCGGGTCCTGACTTTGATGGGTATGCCAAGGTTTGGGCAAAGGTGGAGCATTGGTGGGAGGTGTTTGTTGGGACTGTGGTGCCCAGGAACTGTCAGGGGTTTGAGACTGAGCCGGCGGCCAGGCATTCATCGAAGGTTGCGGCGCTCTATTCCAAGGTTCTTGTTGCCAGGATGGCTGTGGCTGCGGATGATTGGACTGGACCCAGGACGGCTGATGTTGCACCAGCTGCTGGGACCCCCAGGAACTAGTGGGAAACTGGACCTGTTCTGCAGGTTGCTGGGGCCAAGATGCCTGTGGCTCAGGCTGAGCGGGAACCTGCCCCCAAGGATTCAAACCGGCGGCAGGCAGTGTCTGTGGTTGTGCCTGGGGTGACTGGGTCCAAGAAGGTTGTGACGGGGGGCAGGTATTAA
This sequence comes from Syngnathoides biaculeatus, assembly GCF_019802595.1. NCBI lineage: Eukaryota > Metazoa > Chordata > Actinopteri > Syngnathiformes > Syngnathidae > Syngnathoides > Syngnathoides biaculeatus. The sequence continues at coordinate 1,202,543 of NC_084660.1, forward strand.
TTGGAGGTTGTGCTTGAGATTGAGCAGGTGCTTGGATCTGTGGCCAGACTTTTTGCTGTGCTTGTGGACCCCATCCCGGTTGTGGTTGGGATTCTGGTTGAACCCAATGATCTTGGGATTTGGCAAGCCCCCATATCGGTTTAGAGTCTACTTGAGGAGCCTGGGCACAGGAAACCTGCGAGTGCTGCTGCAGTATCGGTTCTTGTGGTCGACACCAGTTTGGTGGCATTTGTTGCACTTGTGCCTCTGGAGTGTGCCCCCAGTTCGGCGGTGTTTGAGACTGCGGTGGATCTTGGGGTTGACACCAGGACGGTGGAGCGTGCGATTCTGCTTGCTTTGCTTGATCCCAGGAGGTCGGAATTTGGGGTGTCCAAGTATCGGCAGGGGGCTGCGGCCGGCCTTGATTGTGAGCTGGTTGAGGTGCCACCCACTGTGGAGAGGGTTGACTTATGGGTGGTTCCTGTGGCTGCGGATAACGGGAAATTGTAGATTGCTGCTGGGGTACTTGTGCAGTATCCCAAATTCTTCCAGCACTCCCCTCGGGCTGTGGTGAAGAGCTGGCATGACCGTTTCCCTCTTGGAAAGCAAGTTGCTGTTGTTGGGTTTCGGGTGCAGAAGGAGGCCACGTTTGTTGTTGCTCTGTGCCAGTAGGGGGTTCCAACTGGGCTTGTGGTGGAGAGGGTCCAGGGGCAGGCACAGTAGAGATTAGGTCTTGGTCATTTGAAGGGGTTCTCTCTCCGGTGGGGGCTACAGCAGGTGTGGCTGCACTATTTTCAGCATGCTGAGGCATGTCGTGGTTGGTTCCTTCCATCTGCGGAGACCAGGGGGGAGTGCTGGGATCCATCACGGGCTTTGGGGCCACCGGCGGAGGAGTCTTGTGCTTCGACCCGGGCGACTGAAGGAAATTACAAGCCTCAGCGCCAAGGCTGAGGTAGTCTTCCTCTGGTCCTGACTCAAAACCCATCTTCTTGTAACTCATGTTCAGGAGGTTCAGCAACTCAGGATTAGGTGACATCTTTGGCGCCTCTTTAAACGTGAACATGGGCTTGCCGACATTCCTCCTCTTAGAATCCAGAATCCCCGACCGGATCGCCGGCGTGGAAATGCGCTCATCGCGGGAAGCGATGTGCTCTCCTTGGCCCGTGGAATATTGATGAGTCCCGCTTGTTACAGGAGAGTAAGGGGCCGCTGGCATGTTTTGTACGGAAAAGGGCTTGGCGGTGCGATTGCCGGAAGAACTCTGCGCCTCGTGGCTTTGCGGTTTCACCGACCTATTTCCAGTAAACTGAACATGCTGGTCTTGGTGGTACAGTTGCTGTTGCTCAAACTGCTGCTGCTGATACTGTTGGTACTGCTGCTGCCGGTGCCGGTTCAGATCCATGTACGCGTGGGCCTCCACGGTGGGCTGCGCCGGACCTGCTTCCACTTTCTGTTCCCCTTCCACGGGGATCCCTTGGCGCCGGAGCTCTTCGTGCTCGGCCGCAATCTCATCCATCCGCTGGCGCCTCTGGGCGAACATGAGGGCGCCTTTGCCCTTGGTTTCTGGCAAACACTCCATGGGAGTTTGCTTCAGCTCAACGTCAAGGAGGCTTTTATCCAAGCAGATCGTCAGCACGCCTTCGCCAGCGCGGGCATCCGTGAGGAAATGCTTCTCTAAATCCGACCGGTCTTGATCGGCGAGCGTGAACTCAACAACATGGATCCCCGACTGGGCGTTGTCTCCGTCCTCTTCGGCGCTGTCGTCCCGGTCGTCCTCTCCGGTGCCGTAGCTCACCAAGGTGTACTTCTTGGCCCTCTGCCGGTGCTTCTTGAACATCAACAGGCCCTTGTTGTTGGGGTTGGGCTGCGCGGCGCTGAGGAGGAGGGCGATCCGCTTACATTTGGACTTGGCCTCCTTCACCTGCTTCTCGGACAGACTCTCGCTGCGCCTGAGCCCTGCGGGGAGACACATTGATTGACGGCTTTTCCGGTCAAGGGAAGTCAAAGATAAGTAGCGACAACACCGACAGATCACCGATTAGTTTTTGTGACACAACAAACAACAAACAAACACCGATAAACCACTGAGCTGCTTTGTCCGTGCACATCCCTCCATCCCTAGCGGTGTAGCCTCCCTCATTTGTGAAGCCATAAAGCCGCAAAGCAATTCCAAAAAGTCTTTGACCCGTGGCTAAGAACACCGTGCGTAAAATCAGCGATCCCACAAAGTGCTTGCAAATTGACTCGCGTTGAAGTATTTCAATCCGCAAAACGTTTGGTAAAACCATTTCAAAACGAGAGCACGAATGCTTATTTGTTTGAATTCCCCCGCAAGACCGACCTGACGGTGGCGAGGAGAGCGCGAGTGAGCGTCCGACTCACTCTTTCAGCTCGCTTTAAGCGACCCTTCGGAGGGGGAGGATCAGGTGACGGCGTTGGGGGCGGGGTGGGGCGGCATGTGCCGGTGTCTGTCAACGTGCCGCCGGTGTATTTCGGGCCTCCGCGACGGCTCGCGAATAAAATCAAACCAAATCGAATAAAAAGCACGGCGAGGAAACTACCGTCGAGAGTTTTCTCGGCTCTGATCTGCTGTGTCTGTTTTATCTGTTGACCGCACTTTGGGATCGTTTCAGAGCGGGACTTTCGTTCTGAGGAATGGCCGCCAGCTGCAGCGCTATTTTTGGGCGCGTTGGGCATCACGCTTTGGAATGAACACATGATGTCGTCAAATAACCTTTAACACACCCAAACGCTCACACACACAGAAAAAAACCAAAAACAGTCTATTAGAAAATCAACAAATTCCAATAAGCATACTCACTGGCGTGCCTCGCTCGGTGCTTGTTGGGTTTCTCTTGATCGGAGTCGGAATCCTGCTCCTCGACGGGCGTTCCCTCATCTGAGGGGATTTGGAAAGCGACACTAAAAGAGCCGGGGAGCTCGCAGGACCCTCCTCCCGCGCCTCGGGATCCGGCGCTCGCCCCGGGACCTCCCACTCCGCCGCCCGGGATGCCCCCCGCCGGCGTCGCTCGCACCACACCCCGCTGGCTGAGCGGCGTCCGGCCGGGGGACGACGGTGCGGCGCCGGCGCGTTCTCCCTCGACGCCCTGTACGGTCCCGGTTTTCTGGGGAAAGGACAGCCCGGGCGTCCCTCCAGCGTGGACCCTGAGCAACTCCCCATCAGAAATTTCGTCCTGGGGCTCGGATATGTAGAGCTCCCTCAGCTTTAAAGCTTCATTCTCGCCTTCGATCTACATCAGGAGATGAAACGCTGCTGTTATACGCAGCTGAGCAAAATTAATTCCTGACATCCATTTTCTATATATATATATATATATCCTTTATCCCATTAGGATATCAAAAAGCAGATGTTGTATTGATGCACTGAAATTGCCAGCAACACACCTGAACTGCCCCCACCCCCAAAAAAAAGACACTGCAATATGTGAAATCTACCAAGTAGTGACCACATATATTTTGAAAAAAAATGTGATTAAAGCTTCTAAGCGTACCATAATAAACAGTAGTATCGCACACTTACATTTTAGTCCTTGTAATGTGTGTTGTAATTCATTTTTGCCTTTTCAAATCACACCCGGCTTGCCCTACCTCTTGATGAGCAACCGCAGGCGGCCGTCCGATGCGTCGACGAGGGCGCGGGCCCGCGAGAGGGCCACGCCGCCGCACGGCTCCCCGTTCAGGGACACCACCTGGTCGCCTTCCCGTACGCCGGCCCGGCGAGCCCGGCCGCCTTCGTCCACCTGCGGCGGGACAACAAGTCGCATCGCTAAACCCTCCAGAGCGCCTCTGTTCCCGGCGGCGAAGACATTACGCGGCGATGTGAAAATTGAACGTCTGCAATGCGATGCATTTGAAAGGGCAGTTATCAGAGTGAAGGATGCTTTTGTCCCACAACCCGTAAAACGGTCCATTAATCCGACAACTTCAATCGTCAGAAGCCGACTACGAGTCTTATACTACTGGAAGCGGCTGTAAAAGATGACTCGGGCAGGAAAGCGAATTAAAACATACCCTTGTAGTTGCTACACAGCTTCGTGAAATTTGCACCTTGATGAGAGTGACATTATTTGCCTTGAGGATGCTCGTGGAAAAGTGCAGAGAACGTCAGAAGGAGCTAGAAAAAGCCTACGACAGAGTACCAAGAGAAGAACTGTGGTACTGGATGCGGAAGTCTAGTGTGTCAGAGAAATATGTTCGAACCGTACAGGATATGTATGAGGGCAGCAGAACAATGGTGTGCCGTAAGGTGTGACAAAAGAATTTGAGGTGGAGGTGGGACTGCATCAAGGGATCAGCTCTGAGCCCCTTCCTGTTCGCTGTGGTAATGAATAGGCTGACAGATGAGGTTAGACCGGAATCCCCTTGGACACTGTTGGGTCCTAGCGGGTTGGAACAGCTGGCGGAAGGTGTCTGGTGTGTTACGTGACAGAAGACTCTTCGCGAGGATGAAGGGCAAACTTTATAAAACGGTCCGGATTAGAGACAGTGGCACTGAAGAGACAACAGGAAGCAGAACTGGAGGTACCGGAAATGAAGATACTGAGGTTCTCTCGTTCGGACTGAGCAGGTCGGATTGGATTAGGAACGAGCCGATTCGAGGGACAGCCAAAGTCGGATGTTTTGGAGACGGGGTCCGAGGAGAGCAGACTTCGACGGTTTGGACGTTGTTCCGAGGCGCGAGAGTGACTATATTGGCGGTAGGGTGCTTAGGATGAGCTGCCAGGACAACAGTGACTTGCAGTAACACCTTTTCATGCCGCTAGATGTCGCCCTTGTACTAAAGAAGGAGGCCGAGAGGTCCCATAAATAAAGTTCCGACCCGTGCCAATCGGGCATCCTGCTGTAGATGACATGACACAACCCACAAATGTTCTTTTATGAGCAATTTTATAGCGCTGATAAACCCCCTCATGTGTGCATCCAGACCCTACAAGGTATCCTTTGTGCCTTCTACCGGGACTTACCTCCAAAAAAGGAGGTGAAACACTTCTTAGTGGCACTCTCTCCAAACATTCGAGCTCAAACAATCCCCTGAAATCGACTTTATAGTCACTTCCAAGCTCCCGGCGCTTCCTGGCCGTGGCAGCGTTAAAGGGGAAATCCGGTTCTTTGCATGAACAGGTCATGTAATGTGTACCCTATTTTGACAATGTGATCTTCTCTCATTTAAGTGTTTTGAGAAGGTTTTTATCGACAATTACCAATTTTCAGGGGTGCTGCCATTTTTGCAAGTCACGTGACCTACCTAGACGGATGTGACGTGTTACGTGCCGTTCCAACCGTTGGATTACATGGGACACCATTATTCCCAGCGTCGTTTTCTCGGATTTATCCTCGTCTGATGAAGAAAAAGCAGTAATCGGTTGATCGGGAAGACGGAGGAATACTTCCGTACAGATTTGAACCTGCGGCTGTAATTAATGTTGAATATTCGGATGGTTCTTCAGGCGGAATGATGCGGAGTCTGACTACTCGGAGGCCTACGCACGGGACATAAGTGCGTAAACAAAGGCCCCCGGGAGCTCCGGGCCGGCAGCCGCGGATGGTTCTTCGGACGGGAATGACGCGAAGTCGGACGAGCGAGCTCCGGCGGTGGGCCGCGAGCTGAGCTTCCAGGTGGCGGACGCTGTTAGCCCAAACGCCGAAGCCAAGCTAAAGGCCTCCGCCACAACCGAAGCTCGGCTAAAGGCCTCCGCCATCGGCGTAGGCGGGCCGCGAGCCGTGCTTCGACGGAGACGTTTAGCCGAACTTCGGTGGAGGCTTTTAGCCGAACTAAAGGGTCGTCAGACTCCGCGTCATTCCTGTGCGGCGTCCGGCGGAGGGCCGTTAGCCGTCAGACTCCGCGTCATTCCCGTCCGAAGAACCATCCGAATATTCAACATTAATTACAGGCGCAGGTTCAAATCTGTACGGAAGTATTCCTCCGTCTTCCCGATCAACCGATTACTGCTTTTTCTTCATCAGATGAGGATAAATCCGAGAAATCGGCGCTACTGCTATCAAATGAGAGAGGATTTAGCATCACATTGTCAAAATGGCGTACATATTACATTGGATAGCTTCAGCTTCTTAGCGGCATTTGCGGGCCACTGGAGAATTTATGCACAGCTCCCGGCTGTGACGGAGTCACCGCTGAAGTCACGCCATGCGTTTTTTTTTTTTTTTTTTTGAATATTTGATCACATCGAGGCCCGAGAAACACCGCTCGTCGTCCTTTCTTTGAAACCTTCGGTTCAAAAGCGAAGCTCGCTCTGCTCCGTTTGGCGGAAGTTCACGGACCGGCTCTCTCGGACGGGACGCCCCTGAAAATTCGGAATTGTCGATAAAAATCTTCTCAAAACACGATGAAACGAGAGAGGATTCGCCATCACTTTGTCAAAATAGAGGATTGGACACACTGTTCATGCAAAGCACTGGATTTCCCCTTTAAGCAATTCAATGTCAAAATTCAGGCGAAATCGGCCTCCAGTTTATCTTTTTAAATAGGCACCGGCGAGCGGTCGTAATTTGGCGTTTTGCTGATTTCCAAGCGCGTCACCAGACGGCGGGTCTGCGCATCTGCGCAACAAACGGCAATCCTTTGCCTCGTTCGCCAGCGACGACTCGGTTTCTGTTGCTTTAAAAACAAAAAGTGACCTCATCAATTTTGTACACAGGTCAGAAGAGAGAGGGGGGTGAGGGGGGGGGGGTAAAAAACACACGTTCCCTTATATGGACAGAACATTTCACGGTGGATCCACCGAGGGCCCTGCCACTGTCATGCCTTGCGTGCGCGTTACGTTGTCAGAAGTGTTGCGGAGTCAGGAATGTAGAGTGGAAGTTGATGAGAGACACGTGCTGCCGACTTTATTTACCTTCCAAGTACAGCAGGCCCGTTGTTTTGCTACGAAATTCATGGATGCACACTTGAATCTTACACCCCCCCCCACCCCCCCCACCGCATAACACGCATACCTTTCGCCCTGCAGCTTTTCGTTTGAAAATCTTTCATCACACGCTCGGCCTTGACCATATAAGGGGGTTGAAGAAGGACCCGACTCTCCCACGACGTCGCGTTCTACTTTGCAGAAAAATGATTCGTTTCTCCTAATAGATGCAAAACAAAAATATGAAGCGTTACCTGGGAAACCAGCAGGGGTGCGTCGCTGTCCCCTCGGCCCTCTTCCAGGGTGAACCCCCAGGGCGCGCCACCTTGCAAAGTGACGCAGATGTGATCCCCGGTTTTCATGCTCTGCGGCGCCGACGGCTGCTCGTCCGGACCACTGCCGGAGTGGGTCACGGAACAATCGGACTGTTGGGGTGTGTGTGTGGGGGGGGGAGTTCAGAAAAACAGAACAACACACCCACCGGACCCACTCCCTACTCCCTCCATCCTCTCCTCCAGCTTCCGAGCAGAGTCCGGCCCGCGGGGGTGACGTCAAAGCTCAAAGGGGGGGTAGAGAAAGGGGTGAGCTGTTATGGGGGACCGACATGCAGACACTACTTAGAAAGAAAGAGAAAAAGAAAGGGAGAGAGAGAGAGAGAGAGAAAATCGTTCCCCACCTTGTGTTAAATCAGGGCGTCTCGAACCCAATTTCGGGTTTAGAGTCCGGGCCGCAGCCTCAGCTCACATGTATGCAATTTCAATGAAAAACATTTTTTAAAAAATCACATCTTTTCAAATGTCTTTTTATTTTATTTTTTTTTAAAGGGTGACACTAATATTAAACTTTCATGGTAAAAATGTATTGGCATGCAGCTCGCGGGCCGCTAGTTTGAGACCCACTTTTTCAGATTATATATTAAATAATAATAATAAATATGTACACTATAAACTAGCAGAGACAGCCCGAGCAAGAACATTTTGAAATGGTCATTTTATTCAGGAACATTAAAATATTCTTAACGGGACAAGCTGAAAGGAAAAGAAGAAGAAGAAGAAGAAGAAGCGAGCTAGCTAGCCTGATAAACGGAAACATAATAAATAAATAAATATATATATATATATCAATAAAAATCAATATTATTCAAACTATATATTAGTACTACATTGCTCTCAGCATCCAAATAGAAAACATTAAATATAACATTTTAAATGGGGTAATGTTTACATTCAATACGCATCGATTAAAAAAACATATTAAATATCATATTTTTGAAATGGGTTAATGTTTACATTACATAAAAACAAACATAAAATTTATATTATTCAAACTATATATTGTTACTACATTGCACTCAGCTTGCAAAATTAGCCAAAAATATATATTTTAATGAAAAAAATTATATATCACATTTTTAAATGGGTTAATGTTTACATTCGCGACGTGTCGTGTTTAACCCAAGCAAGCACGTTTTGAAATGGTCATTTTATTCAGGAATATTAAAATATTCTAAACGGGACAAGCCAAAAGGAAATGAAGAAGAAGAAGCTAGCTAGCTAGCATGATAAAAACAAATATAAAATCTATATTATTCAACCTATATATTATTACTACATTGCACTCGGCTTGCAAAATTAGCCAAAAATATATATTTTAATGAAAAAAATTATATATCACATTTTTAAATGGGTTAATGTTTACATTCGCGACGTGTCGTGTTTAACCCAAGCAAGCACGTTTTGAAATGGTCATTTCATTCAGGAATATTAAAATATTCTAAACGGGACAAGCCAAAAGGAAATGAAGAAGAAGAAGCTAGCTAGCTAGCGTGATAAAAACAAATATAAAATCTATATTATTCAAACTATATATTATTACTACATTGCACTCAGCTTGCAAAATTAGCCAAAGATATATATTTTAATGAAAAAAAAATTAAACATCACATTTTTTAAATGGGTTAATGATTACATTCGCGACGTGTCGTGTTTAACCGAAGCAAGCATGTTTTGAAATGGTCATTGAATTCAGGAATATTAAAATATTCTTAACGGGACAAGCCGAAAGGAAATGAAGAAGAAGAAGCTAGCATGATAAAAACAAATATAAAATCTATATTATTCAAACTATATATTATTACTACATTGCACTCAGCTTGCAAAATTAGCCAAAAATATATATTTTAATGAAAAAAAATTAAACATCACATTTTTAAATGGGTTAATGATTACATTCGCGACATGTCGTGTTTAACCGAAGCAAGCATGTTTTGAAATGGTCATTGAATTCAGGAATATTAAAATATTCTTAACGGGACAAGCCGAAAGGAAATGAAGAAGAAGAAGCTAGCATGATAAAAACAAATATAAAATCTATATTATTCAAACTATATATTATTACTACATTGCACTCAGCTTGCAAAATTAGCCAAAAATATATATTTTAATGAAAAAAAATTAAACATCACATTTTTTAAATGGGTTAATGTTACATTCGCGACGTGTCGTGTTTAACCGAAGCAAGCATGTTTTGAAATGGTCATTTTATTCAGGAATATTAAAATATTCTAAACGGGACAAGCCAAAAGGAAATGAAGAAGAAGAAGCTAGCTAGCTAGCATGATAAAAACAACTATATATTATTACTACATTGCTCTCAGCTTGCAAAATTAGCCAAAAATATTTTTTTCATACATACAAATAAAGTGAATATCACATGTAAAATGGGTTGTTTACATTCGCTACGTGTCGTGTTTATGCGGATGACGTCACATGCACGGGCGCGATCGGTGCATTTGCGCATGCGTACTTTTACTCGTTGCCTTGTCAAGTTAGCGGAAACCAACCGAGTGTCTGAAAAGCCCGGGAGTTTTTTTTTTTTTTCTAGCTCACTCCTTTTTTTGAAACAATATAAATACGTATGCATGTTGTTTTTGGTTTTCGTCTTTTTATTCGCTACATACATCTTTTATTCTTTTTCTGCGATGTTGTATGGCTCGCAAGGCTTACTTCCGGTAGGACTTTGAAAGCGGAAGCGACTCTCGGTTCCGCCGGGTTCCGCCCTCTGCTGACGTCACAGAGTCCGCCCGGTGCTTTTGGAGTTTGACGTGGCACTCGGCATTCCGCGAACCCACCAGACGAGGCCGATTCGAGCCCCGCTGCACAGGTAAAGCACAAAACAACATTTAACACGCGTGGACAGCATCTATTTACATCACCTTCGTTTATTAGCACGCGCGACCGAGTCTGTTCGCGTGACGAGTTTTTAAACATCAAACTTGACACTTGGAAGAGGCTAAGCTAGCAGGATGATGCCCTCTGTGGGAATCATTATTATTATTATTATTCCATTTAAATGTCATTGGACTCGAATAAAAATAATGTTATCGGACTGGAATATAAAAGCATATTTGTCGTCATTTGTGAAACCCCGGGAAAAATTTGGAGCAGTCCTATCAGTTTGACGTGGCAAGTATTTTTTTTTTCCTCCCCTTTTTATAAAATACATTTTTCACGCCTTTTGCTTTTGGTTTCCTGTTTGGCTGAGTTTTTTTTCAAATAAATAAACATGATTTCAAATCATACATGCATTAAATTGAACAGAGTATAACGGGATTAGCATTAAAAAAATAAAAATAAACAGTGCTGAAATAACGGTGTAATAAGGGGGGGGGCTGAAAACTATAAACATAGATAAAAGCTAACAGGAAAAAAAATAATTAACAACCTTTATCCAAACCGGAAACTCTTTGTTAGTTCTCATGGGTGTGTATATATATATATATATATATATATATATATATATATATTTAAAATGAAATGAATAAACTAAAATACTCCAGGCTGTTTGCTAATCGCTCATTGGTGCCCCCTAGTGGCAGTGCGTAGTTTGTTTTTGCCTTCGGTTTCTTGCTGTTGTCTTTCTATTTAGCTCCTCTCATAGATAATAAAAGAGCAGATACGCCCGCTTTATCTCCCGATGAACAACCTCAAAGGTCCATTTTGCACACGGCTGCACGTGTAAAGTATCGGATGTCGTTTGAATCCCTTCGACACGGGTCGCCGGTGCAAAAAGACGCTAGTTTAGCTTTTTTTTTTCTTTTTTTTTTTCGAACCAAAAGAAATATGAAATGCAAACTTTTGCTTCCTCGCAGACTGTCGGAGGCCAGTTCTTGGCATGAGAAGAGCGTCCAAATGAGTCAGCAGGGTTACGTTGCCACGCCGCCGTACTCCCAGGCGCAGCAGGGGCTGGGGGGCTACCAAGGCGGATTCGGACCCGGTCCTGCGCAGCCCCACTACGGACACTACGGGGCGGGACCGCAGGCCTACGGGGGTCCTCCCGCGGGTGAGCGGACGTCACGCAGAGCAGACTGTTGCGTGCTCCCTGATTCATATTCCTCTTATGTTACTGTTTTTGTTTTTATTTTCATTTTTTTTATGTGCAAGTGTGGACAATATTTTGTATCTGTGTGCTTAGCTGCAATGAAGTCGCCGGTGTCCTCGGCTCCCGGCATGCCTCCGCCTCCCGTGTCGGGTCCTTACAATCCAAACAGCCAGCAGAACGGGGCTCATCCACAAAGGTCTGCGGACTTCCCTGCGAGGAAATTCGAACACTTCAGTTTTATTTTATTTTTTTTTTTGTTCCAGGTATCCACCGTCTAGTTTCGGACAAGCCCCGCAGCCGTCGTACAACAGCATGGCCTCTCCGGCCCCGCCTCCACCGATGCCGCCCACCAATCAGATGAGCGCCATGAATTTGGGCAACTACGGTAAGTCGTCAAGAACACGTCGACCTTGCGCGGGGAACCAACGGGGTGCCGCTGGCTTGTTCCAGGACCAGTTCAGAACCCCCCGTCCGCGACAAGTCCCGTGGCCCAGCAGCCTTACCGGGCAGCCCCGCCTCCGGCCGGCACGCAGATGGCCCCGCCGGCCGGCACGCAGATGGCCCCGCCGGCCGGCACGCAGATGGCCCCGCCGGCCAGCACGCAGATGGCCCCGCCGGCCAGCACGTCCATGCGCCAACCCTTCCCTGGACAGACTCTTCCTACAGGGCCCGGAGGGTTCCATCAGCCTGGTCCTGGGCCTCTGGGTCCGCCAGGATACCCGCAACAAGCAGGTACCTGAACGGTGACCCTTTTGATTAGTGACGAAAATATCTTCAAAGTCAAAACTGCGTCACTATTTATGAACAGGTCAGTTTATGGGAGGCCACATGGCAGGACCCCAGCCAGGGGGCTTCCCTGCAGGATTGGGACCACAAGCCGGCCCCCCCCAGAAAAAACTGGATCTGGACTCCATCCCCAGCATCGTGAGTGGACGCCCGCGCGGCATCCGTGCCGCTGCGAATGGGTCAATCGATCCATTACCTTGTATGATTCCAGACCCAAGTCATCGAGGACGACCAAGCCAGACACGGTGGCCAAGTCTTCAGCACCAACATCAGAGGACAAGTTCCACCTCTGGTCACCACCAACTTCACAGTCCAAGACCAAGGTAATGCCCCACTTCTCTCCGTCCTTGAATCATCTCGATCCTTCTCGTGCTGTTCTGACCCTTTCGTAGGCCACGCCAGTCCCAGGTTCATCCGTTGCACCACCTACTCCTTGCCGTGCACCGCCGACCTGGCCAAACAGTGCCAGGTGCCCCTAGCGTGCATCATCAAACCGTTTGCCCGTTTGCCGAAGAATGAGGTAGGTTCCGTAACGGCTGACAAACGCAACGAGTTTGCTTGTAATTTTAGTGAAAAAAAATCCAATCCATCAGGTCAAAGGTCAGATTTGCAGCAAATAATCAATTGCTCACTTCAGTCTGGCGAGTTTCGCCAAAAACAGAGCACTGGATGATTCCACGTGAGCAAGCTACAGACTCCTCTCAATCGGGTTCCGAACTCATCACAGTACAGAATCTGCTCTTATCAAAGTGCTAAATGATATAAGGTTGAATACTGACTCAGGAAAGGGGTCAATTTTGGTCTCAGCACGGTTTTCGATGCGGTAGATCACAATATACCGCTAAACAGCTTGGAAAGGTGGGTAGGACTACATGGAACGGTTCTCAAATGGGTTAGGTCCTACCTGGAGGAAAGGAGCTACTTTGTGACCATTGGAGGCGCTTGGTCTCAGCGAATGGCAATCACCTATGGGGTCCCTCAAGGGTCAGTTCTTGGACCTCTCCTGTTCAGCCTGTATATGCTACCCTTGGGTCAAATTCTTCCAAACTTTAATTTTGACGACCATAGCTGTGCAGATGACTGTAGGCTGTAGGAATCGGAGCGCTCCGTCGTTTCTTCGGTGGTAACTTGAAGTCTGCGTTGAGAAAAGTTAGCCTTGAGAGGAGAAATTTTACAAACCTGACACTACAACGCTAAAATCATTGATCAAGGTCTTCGCTATTTCCTTAGTCTCGTGTAATCTACTTTGTGACCCATGACCTATGGGGTTCCTGAAGGGTCAGTTCTTGGACCTCTCCCGTTCAGGCTGTGCATGCTACCCTTGGGTCAAATTCTTCAAAACTTTAATTATGACTACCATAGCTATGCAGATCAAAGACCAAGTCCGCAACCTTGGTGTGTTATGGTCTTCTGACTGGGGTGTCAGACTGGCAGCTCGTGTTCTGACCAAAACAAAGCGGTCAGAGCACATAACTCCAATCCTAAAGTCCTTGTACTGGCTTCCGGTCAGCTTTAGAATAGATTTTAAAGTTCTGCTACTGGTCTATAAACGAATACATGAGAGAAATGCTTACGGAATCCCAACCCAGTGGAGCTCTGAGAAGGACTGACTCAGGTCAAATAGTGGAGCACAGAGTGTATGAAATGCTACACAAATAAATTAGCTTAGCTTTGCTTCCGCGCATATCGACGCATATTTGTGGTTGACCCCGTCCCAAATTCCCATTTTGGATGTTGTGCGGTCAGACGCCGTTGTACCTGGTGAACCACGGCGAAAGCGGCCCCATCCGCTGCAACCGATGCAAGGCCTACATGTGTCCCTACATGCAGTTCCTCGACGGCGGCCGCCGCTACCAGTGCGCGTTCTGCAACTGCGTCAACGAAGGTGTCGCTCTTAAAAAGAAACCGAACAGTGGCGGGTGATGTTTTGGCGCATTCAAAGCAACTTCGTCGCCCTCTCCAGTGCCCGTCTTCTACTTCCAACATTTGGATCACATGGGCCGCCGGGTGGACTTCTACGAGCGGCCGGAGCTGTCGCTGGGGTCCTACGAGATGGTCGCCACGCTGGACTACTGCAAGGTATTTGAAGCCGCGGCACTGAAACGCGGAGCGGCCGCGCTTGACCCCCGCCCTCGCGTCCTCTGCAGAACAACAAGCCTCCTAATCCGCCCGCCTACATCTTCATGATCGACGTGTCCTACAACAACATCAAGAGCGGCCTGGTCAGGCTCATATGCGACGAGCTGAAGACGCTCCTGGATAAGTTACCCGGGTAAAAACCGGATGCTGACTCAGCCAAATCGAGAACCGATCCATAATCGAATCATTTTCGAGCTAGTTTGATCATTTTGAGGCCTTGCTTAACTTAAAGTTGTCCAAATCCTCGACACGTCTGCCTGGTTATACGTTACACCCCTAACTTTTTAATTGGATAATGCTAAAATGTACTTGCTTCACTCGCCAGGGAGGAGGGGGCCGAGAGCTCGGCCGTCAAGGTGGGCTTCGCCACCTACAACAAGACGCTCCACTTCTACAACGTCAAGAGCTCCCTGTCGCAGCCGCAGATGATGGTGGTGTCCGACGTGGCCGAGATGTACGTGCCGCTTCCCGACGGCTTCCTCGTCGACTTCCGGGAGTCCAGGGGGCTCGTCTGCAAGTAAGAGAGACCCCGCCCTCAAAAGGTGGAAGCGCATTTGAATTAATACCGTGCAGGATTTATAGAAAATTCTTCGAAATGAATCTCAGAGTACAGTGGACTACCCCAACCTTATGATTTTTTTCCCCCAATTTTCCTTTTGTGATTTTTTTTTTTTTTTAATCCCAATTTTTTAAAAATTGATTTTATGTTTTTATTCCCCCCATTTTTCTTTTTAGGGGGCAAGTGTGCTTATTCAATTCTTCGTCAATGCAGTTGGGCATCAAGTTCCATGATTCAATTTTTTATCGTTTTGCGTGCCTCACAGCCTCCTGAACCAGATCCCCGACATGTTCACTGACACCAACGAGAGTGAAACGGTTTTTGCTCCGGTCATCCAGGCTGCTGTGGAGGCGTTCAAGGTCGGTTGTCGACAGCAGGAAATTCCATAGGGACGTCGTAGACCGTCACACCGACAGGGGGCGGGTTTGGTCCTCTCGTCCCACCAGGAAGCGGAATGCAGCGGCAAGCTCTTCATCTTCCACTCGTCCATGCCCACCGCCGAAGCTCCCGGCAAGCTAAAGAACAGGGACGACAAAAAGCTGGTGAACACGGACAAAGAGAAGACCCTGTTCCAGCCCGTCAAGGCCACTTACGAGCAGCTCTCCAAGGACTGCGTGGCTCAGGGCTGCAGCGTGACGCTGTTCCTGTTCCCCAACCAGTACGTGGACGTGGCCACCTTGGCCGACGTGCCGTCGCACACCGGCGGCTCCGTCTTCAAGTACAACAACTTCCAGGTGAGGCTCCAGACCGGCTTCCGGCGAGCCTGCCGGTTCCGCTAACGTTGCGGCGGTGTCGCAGGTGGACACGGACGGGGAGCACTTCCTGCGAGACCTGAGGAAGGAAGTCCAGAAGAGCATCGGCTTTGACGCCATTATGCGTGTTCGTACCAGTACAGGTGAGATTTATTTTTAATATTTCTGCGCAAGACATAATTAAGTCTCGTTTTAACCTGAAAGGTTCAAGTAAAAAAAAAAAAATCATGAAAGTCTTTACTTGAGTTACATAAGTCATAGTCTCATCTTGGTCACGCATTCCAACACACTGATACTACACTACATGCAAGAATTGCATTTTTTGTTGTACTAGTTTTAACTAATACTAAAAGGTTATGATTGAGTGCTACTTTTCTTTTGTAAAACATGAAAACCGCTTGTAGTTTTTGGGTTCTGGACCACCCCCGCAGTAGGTGAAATCTGTAAAGCAGAGGTGTCGAACTCCTTTTCGGCGCGGACCACATCTTAGTTCCAGTTTCCCTCAGAGGGCAGTTATGACTGTGAAGCCATCAAAAAATGAAATCTTGAAATCGCCTTGAACTTACACGCAAAATTTCTGAAATAGCTTTGGAATCAGAACACAGCGCTAATGTGTTTGGTTACACAAAAATGCAAATGTAATCATTTATGATGTATGACGAAGAAATTTAGAACAGATTGTCACAAAAATCATGGAAGTTGATTTGCCACCACGGGCCACGTAAAATCACATGGCGGCCCAGATCTGGCCCCCGGGCCTCGAGTTTGCCACCTCTGCTATAAAGTATCACCACATAATTTTTGGACTTTTTATAGATTTTTTTTAATCTTCTCCACACTCCTAACACATTTTTAAAAAATGTTTAAGGCTTCCGAGCCACCGACTTCTTCGGCGCCATCCACATGAACACCACCACCGACGTGGAGATGGCAGCGGTGGACTGCGACAAAGCGGTGACGGTCGAGTTGAAGCACGACGACGCGCTCAGCGAGGAGACGGGCGCGTTCATCCAGGTGCGTGCCCCCTGACCCTTCGACGCCTCCGACCCCCGTTCCCCGGGCCAAACCAACCGGACCGGCTCTCCCCCAGTGCGCCTTGCTGTACACCACAGTCGGCGGGCAGCGGCGTCTGCGAGTCTTCAACCTCGGCCTCAACTGCAGCTCGCACTTGTCCGAGCTCTACAAGAGCTGCGAGACCGACTCGCTAGTCAACTTCTTTGCAAAATCAGGTGAGTCCTAGTACACTCTTTGTCCTCACGAAGACGATCCAACGCACTAGCAGAACTATAGAACGTCGCCAGTAGTGCCAGTCGTACAGTGTTGTCCACTTGTGAGCGCTTGTTTTAACTTCCTAGTGAGAACAAAGAGCGTAGTTCTAATACTTGGGAGTAGTGGATCTCAAGAATAAGGGTTAAAACCTCATGTGGGGTCCACGCAGCCTACCGCGCCATCCTCAACCAACCCCTGAAGAACGTGCGGGACATCCTGGTCAACCAGACCGCGCACATGCTGGCCTGCTACAGGAAGAACTGCGCCAGTGGCTCGGTCGCCAGCCAGGTGAGCTTCCAAAAGCTTTGGGAAATTTCATACAACCGTCACGCCGATTAAACGTCGCTACTTAGTTGGGTCAAAGCCAACTTAGGGCGGATTAATAGGATCTGTCTGTTTTATTTGCGGACTCTTCCCCATACATTTTTGCAGTTTTTATAGGGTTAGATACAACAGAGTGGACTGCATTTTTTTAGTTCTCGTGTCTTTCTATGTGCATTTGCATTTTGGAGTGACGAGTTCATTTTGGTAATTGTACGGAAATTGCACCCAAGGATGACTCATACAATTAGTATATTAGCATAGTATACTAACATCCTACCAAAGCATGTGATGTGCGGCCTTCTCTGTACCGTGTAGCTGATCCTGCCCGACGCCATGAAGGTATTCCCGGTTTACATGAACAGCCTGATGAAAACGGCCCCGCTGACCGGCAGCACCGAGCTGTCGACGGATGAGCGGGCCCATCAGAGGCTCGCGGTCATGACCATGTCGGCGGAGGACACCCAACTGCTGCTCTACCCGCGCCTTATCCCGCTGGTATGGCCCTTTTTGTCTGGAAACAAATCGGGACCAGAATACAGATCAGTGGCAAGCAGCAAAAGGAATAACCGGATTATAAGCCTCACTCAGTACAAATGCCATTTGGTACATATATAAACCGCACGTGTGGAAAAGCCGCAAGTGCCCACATTGACACACGAGATATTTACACGTAAACAGGAAAAGTTTTCGTTTTAACACCTTAGCTTAACTTAGCAACAACACGGTATGACGAACAGGGCTGATTAAATCAAAACAAAAAAAACACACCGGTGTAAAAAAACAAACAACAAAAACAGCCACGGCAGCTACACAATAGCATAGCACTAACAGGGCTGGTTAAAAGAAAAAAAAATAAAATCACTGAGACGCGCATGTAACCCACCAGGAACACGCTAGCGCGGCGCTAACAGGGCCGGTTGAAAGAAAAATGTATCGATTAAAAATCACTGAGACACGGCAGCAACACACTAGTACAGTGCTAACGCTAGCGCAGTGCTAACAGGGTCGGTTAAAAAAAAAAAAAAAAAACATACCTAAATCACTGAGACACGGCAGTAGCACAGCAGCAACACGCTAGCACAGTGCTAACAGGGCCAGTTAAAGACAAAACTAAATCACTGAGACGCGCCAGTAATACAGCAGCAACACGCTAATGCTAGCACGGCGCTAACATGGCCTGTTTAAAAAAAAAAAAAAACATACCGGTAAAATTCACTGAGACACGACAGTAACAGCAGCAACATGCTAGTACAGTGCTAACGCTAGCACAGCGCTAACAGGGGCGGGTTATATATATATAAAAAAAAAAAAAAAACCAAACATCACTTACCGGTAAAAGTCAGTTCCCCGGCACATATAGTCCACCAGTCTCACTCTTACCTTTTCCGCTATTACATTTTTTATTTTTATTTTTTAGCATAACATTGACGTCGGCAGCGAGGCCCCGCCCACTCCGGTGCGCTGCTCCGAGGAGCGGCTGGCGGACGGCGGCGTGTTCCTGCTGGAGAACGGCCACGCCTTGTTCCTCTGGTTGGGCCAGGCCAGCCCGCCGGACGTGGTCCAGAGCCTCTTTAACGTGCCCTCCCTCGCCCACCTGCAGCCCCACGCGGTCAGAACCGGCAATCCCGACACAGACTGGGGTCAATTCGGGCCGCGAAATCGTCGACTTAACCAGTTCATTTTTTTTTTTTCTTATCAGTGTGCACTACCAGAACTGGACAACGCGCTATCCAGGAAAGTCCGATCCATCGTTAACGACCTTCTGGAAAAGAGGCCTAGATCTATGAAGGTAACGCGCCCGTCGTCTTATTAAATTCATATTTCCAAAATGCTCATGTTTTTATCTATACCCCCCCCCCCCACACACACACACACACACACAACAACAAAGCTTCACATCGTGAGGCAGAAGGACAAGCCCGAGATGATGTTCCGACAGTTCCTGGTCGAGGACAAAGGCCTGCACGGCGGGAACTCCTACATGGACTTTCTATGCTCCGTTCACCGGGAGATCAGACAACTGCTCACTTAGGGAAGAAAAAACATGGGGATGCCCCCCCCCCCAAAAAAAAAAAAATAATAATAATCCCCACTCTACAAACTCAGTGACTTTTTACATTCCTGGGACCAAACACAAAGTCACATTTAACCCCACAAGTGCCAAAGTTGCCCCCCCCCCGGGGCAAACATTCCTGCTTCCTGGTTGCCTCCAGAAATATGACCCCCCCCCCCCACCACCACCAACCCACGTGTGTTTTTGTCCTTATTATATTCAGCGAATTGAAGTCACTTTTAAAGCCAGTCCAATCCAGAATGATGAAAAAATGATTTTTAAAAAAAGGGAAGTTTCAAGAATACCTTTTTCATTTTCTGCAAAAATTGTCGACGTTACTAATTCCATATTTTTTTTTGTACAAGATAATTCCAACATTTCCTGTCTGCCTTTTAGTTTATATTTGACAACCTATTTGGTTTGTATTAAAACATAACCTCAGGTCATTTGAGTGATATTTTATTTTTCTTTTTTAAATTGATATGACTTAAAAAAAAAAGCCCCAAAAAGTGAAAACCTCACGTCATTTGAGTGGGTTATTTTATCATTTTTTTTAAATTGATATGACTTAAAAAAAAAAAAAGCCCCAAAAAAGAGAAATCACTAGAGGGCAGCAGTGCACAAAAAATAAAACAAATACTGTATGATAAACTTAGAAAGTAGATAATTTTTTTTGTTCATAAGTTTATTTTCACCTTGTGGTATATTTACAGAAATGTAGAAAGGCATCACGATGCCATGCCAAGATTTGTTTTCCTTACCTTGGAGAAGAAAAATTAAATAAATACAACGGACGTGCCTGCCATAGATAAATAGACATAGATAATGTCATAGATATACAACATTAGGAGCCATTCGAGGGAAATAAAGTGAAAAGTAGGTACAATTGACACTTTACCAAAAAAAAAAAGCATAAACGCATATACTGTAATTTCCGGCCCACAAGCCGCTTTCAACCCTGCGGTTTATGCGGTGATGCTAACGTTAGCGCAGCGTTGGCGTTAGCGCAGGGCTAGCGTTAGCATTAAACTCTTTCTGCGTACCGAGGCTTATAACCAGGGGCGCGCCATAGGCCGGGAAATTACGATAAAACAAAGTGCTTGAAAATGAAAATTATTGGTTACTATCATCTATAAGCTGCTCTGAAAATGGATGTTCAAGACATAAATTTAATGTAAACCGTGTACTTGTGCGTACACGTCTGGTCTACACTACTGTTAATTACACACTATTAAGATTCGGGATTCTCAAAGTGTGGTACGTGGGCTCCCCCCGGTGCACAGGTGTCAAACTTCAGGCCTGCGGGGCCCGATCTGGCCCCGCCGCTTTATTTTATGTTGCCCGCGTAGAATCCAGGGTGTCATTTTTCACGATTCTTGCCAAATCTGTACCAAAATTTTAAAATGTCATGATCATCAACGACGACGACGACGAGATAGAAGCAGTTTTTTGGTTTACCAATGAAATATTTTGATTGTTTCACAAACGCAACGGCCCGAAGAGGGGAAGCCGGAACCAGAATGTGGCCCGCGAGAAAAACGGAGTTCGACACCCTTGCACTAGTGGGACATGAATGAATTTCTCTAGTTGCTAAGCTAAGTACAGTTCAGTTGTATTTAACATTGAAATACATTTTTTTTTAAACGTTCCTATATTTAAGTGCAGTGTTGATTTTTAAAACTGTGCACCATGTAACAATATTAAACACTTTTTCGGAATCCATATTTTTTTTTTTTGCTGACGAGCACTACTATACTACTACTGTTGGCCATGGTGATGGTACTTGGAGATTGTACCTGGAGACTGGAATGTGGATGAATGGTAACGGCGAGGTCACGGACATCACCTATGATGGGGGAAAAAAAAAAAAAAAAAAAAATCATAATTACAAAAAAATACATATTTTGTTGTCAGCCATCAACAACACCATACGATTAACGCTCACCCCGCGGCGTAAAGTTAAAGGACGTTTTCAAAGAGGTGCATGGAGCGCATGATGTTTTCATCCTGACGACAAAAACAAAACACCAAAGTTAAGGCAGAGGACGACGGGCGACTCCGCCGCCACGGCGTCGCCGCTTACGTTTTGGCAGCAGTCGATGAACTCGTCGATGGTCACCACGCCGTCTTTGTTCTTATCCATTTTCTGGAAGTGCATGAGAGGACCGATCCAATAAATAAATAAATACATACTTGATTTGTTTCCATTGTTCCGTTTTCTAAATAAGACCTTGTAAGACCTGCAAGCGGAGTGGGGGTTGGCCTCATCTACAGCAACGTGGCAACTTGTTTGTGCAGTTGCGAGCTTAAAAGGTCAAAGGTCATTCTAAAATAGATATTGCAATGAAAAATACTCATTTTCGGCGCCGAGGTGACTTATCACGACGCCGAGCCGGGCCACTTTACGGCGTTGTCGTCGCAGGCGGCTGAGTGCGCCTTTGCCGGCAGGGTTGTTCAAAGCCGACGCCGTCCGCGAGCCCGACCCGGCAGCTGTCCGACGCGCACATGGACACATTTAGCACCCCTGTCATACGGACGCCGATCTTTTGGCACGTTATGAGGTGGTCTGCCCAAACTATTATTTTTTTTTTAGTAGCTGTATACACACCTACCTCTCGTTTGGGACCCACGAAGCTCTCGTTCTTTGCACCCGTGCAATTCATTTTTCACGACAAACCGGGTCTCTTGGAAAAGTATGAAAGGTAAATCCCTCCTCCCGAATGTTCGAGCAATGTCCAGCAATGCAACGAGCCGGCATTTTGGCTAACACGAAGGAACAACGAGCGACCTTCCCCGCAGGTAAAACTAATAGAAACAAACGAGTCCGCTTGACCGGGCACCTGCCTCCGACGTCACTTCCTGCTTCTTCTCGAAAACAAATCTCTCGAGAGGATTTTCATGGCGGGATTTACAAAAAGCCATAAACGTCAAAATCACGTTTTATGGTGAAAAAAACGGATGGGTCTTTACCGGCTGCCGTTTTTTCATTAATAACATACTAAAAATCATTTCATGACACTTGACCTTTACAATTAGCTGGAAAAACAGCAGACCTAACTTGATCGAATAATTGAATCATAACCCCACTCGCAATATTGCTAAACCAAATGAGTCGAGAGAGCAAAATGGTTAGCAATGGCTAGCAACCGTGATTGGCATTAGCGCGGTAGCAATTACCTATTTAGGTAAAAAAAATAAAATGCTAACTACCGTAGCTAACTACCATTCACCTCACTCACCCCCATTTTGTTATAACGTCCTAAAAAATGTACTTAAAATGCTCATTTTTCAATCCAGGCAAAGATCATATTTGGCCCAGCACTGCGTCCGTCGGCAATAAGTGTCCGTGTGAAACAAAGGATCTAGCGCTTATGTATAGTACTTTTTAGCATTTGCCCGTGATGCTAAAGTGAAGCCTTCGACTTTATTAACAGGGTAAAATACATATTTGGTAGAGTAGCGTTATTTCCATTAATGCAGAGATTTTTTTTTTTCCCATCCAGAACTTGCCTGGAAGAAGATTTCGACATGCTGGCGCGGAGTCTCCTCTTTGAGCACGGGGTACGTGCATTTGCCCATCATGTCGTAAATGGCCTTCATGATGTCGAGCATCTCCTGCAGGACAACGGTCGTAATCCTATTAATAATAATTCCGCTTTTGGAATCAGAAATCAAGGGGAGTGGGTTTATCAAGTACTGTTTGGCAACACACAAAAATCACGGAAGTTGGTACAGACGATTTGCCTTCGCGGGGCCACATAAAATCATGTGGCGGGCCGGATCTGGCCCCCGGGCCTTGAGTTCGACACCGGTGTCCTGAAAAAAACAAAACCAAAAACAAACATACAGTTCTGTACCTCTTTTGTGATGTAACCGTCTTTATTGATGTCATAAAGGTTGAAGGCCCAGTTGAGTTTCTCTTGAATGGTGCCCCGCAGGAGGACGGAAAGACCGGTCACGAAATCCTCGAAGCTGACGGAGCCGTTGTGATCCGTGTCGAAGGCGTTGAACAGGAAGTGAGCGTACGTCGACGCGTCTGGTGGGGGGGGGAGAACTCAGCGGCGGCCCGTGTCTGACCCGTCTCGCTAAAAACGGGATTTTGACCAACCTCCTTGTGGGAAGAACTGGGAGTAAATGTCTTTGAAGGTTTCCTCATTGACGACGCCGCTCGGGCATTCCTGCCAGACAATTACACATTTACTGCGTAAAATATTTTTTTTTTTGGTCTTTACCGTTGTGGAAGAAATGTACTTGAGCGGTCTGCCGCCATTTGCAATGTCAATAAGGATAACTTTTTCAAAAATAGGACTCAAAAGCGCGCCTATTTAAGCATAGGCGACATTCCACGTAATTTCCTCATGTATAATACGCACCCGTGTATAATACCCACCCGCAAAGTTGACCTCAAAACTCTGGAAAACCTCGGATTTTGCTTCTAATTTTTTTTTTTATAACATATTTACCATTACTGATCAAATATGAAAATGGCTCCAAAAAATAACCACGCATCTGAAACACATTTTGACTCTAAAAAGTAATAACACAGTAAGAACAGATTTCCCTCACACGCTACATTTTTCCCGTCACGTTCACTAAACTTAATCTTGATTTTATGTTGTCGGCCTTTTTTTGGGGGGGTCACGGTTTCATCATCCATGAACATATGAGAAATATTTGAACACTCCCGGCTGGTGTTATCGCCTTAATTGACTCCTTCTGCTTGAGCGTAATTACATATCGCAGAACTACTACGCTCGTCAGTGCTTCGACAACATTACAGGCACGCCTTGCTCATGTTTTTCTCTGATTTTAAACTGCGATTCAATGGAATTTACCTGGCTTTCTTTTCGCCGCTAATGCTAACGACTGCGTAAAAACCCTGTAGAATAGTGATCCTTTTTTTTTAAGGGTCAATGTAGTGCTACATATATGCTAACAGCAACAACTTTTAGTAGCTAATGTGCAGATTTACAATATCGACAGGAACTAATGCAAGTAAAGAGCAACGTCAAACTTAATTTCCGACAACTACAGCACTGAAGTGCCTGCACGCATTTGATTTTGGTCACTTCACTGACGCAGGACATGTCTAACAAGCATGAGCTTGTTTGCGCGTAGACCAGCAGACAAATGAAATACTAGTGTCTTTCTCGAAAGTGTAGTTTCGGAAAATAGTGAATGCGCATATGGATCGAACACATTTATTTTGTAATTGGTTGCTGGTTTTCCAGATTTCAGTCTGGCCCCCTCACCCACGAGTCGAGGTCAGGTCGCGGGGAAAGTAGCTTCAGCAGGGATACCCAGACTTCCCTTTCCCCAGCCACTTCTTCCAGCTCTTCCAGAGGGATGCCGAGGCGTTTCCAAGCCAGCCGAGAGACATGGTCTCTCCGGCGTGTCCTGGGTCGTTTTCGGGGTCTCTTCCCGGTGGGAGGCATTCGAATCAGATGCCCCAGCCACCTCATCTGGCGGAGCAGCGGTTCGACAGTGAGGCCCTCCCAGATGACCGAACTTCTCACCCTAAGAGACTTCCCAGACTTCCCTTTCCCCACCCACTTCTTCCAGCTCTTCTGGAGGGATCCCGAGGCGTTGCCAGGCCGGCCGAGAGACATAGTCTCTCCAGCGTGTCCTGAGTCGTCCTCGGGGTCTCTTTCCGGCGGGACGTGCCCGGAACACCTCACCGGGGAGGCATCCGAATCAGATGCCCCAGCCATAACCCATCTCTAAGGGAGAACCCGTACACCCTGTGGAGGAAACTCTTGTATCCGGGAGGAGAACAAGATCTGTTGTGATTCTCTGAATGTTGCTCGCAGGCGCACTCGAAACGAAATACCCGACGCGGAGGTGCGACTTACGTTCTTGAAGCCGCGGTAGAGGATCTGCAGCTCCTTACGGGAAAACCGCGTCTGCGCTTCCAGCTGTCCCAGGCCTTCGGGGCGGTGGCGCACGGCCGACAGTTCCAGCTCATCTTCGACGCTGTCTGGAGGACCAAGATAAGGGGGTCAAACTTTGGAGGCAGCAGTCCCCCGGGCTAACCTCGCAGTTTGAGGCTAGTGGAGCGAGTGGAGCCGGGATTACCTTTATTACCGCAAAGGATCACAAACAGAACACTTGTGACCTCTGTAAAGCTGACGTTCACGGCCTAATCTTAGTGAGTTATTTTCATGTTCTATAGACTCGTTACGGTTTCCCCTCAGAGGGCCTTTACGACAATGAAATCATAAAAATCTTTAATCGCCTCCTCATGACACATGACATTTATGAACAAAGTTTTGGAATCAGAAATCAAAGGGACTAGGTTTTTCAACTCCTCAACTCCGTCCAGCCATTTCCTTCGCCGCTTATCCTCACGAGGGTCACAGGGAGTGCTGGAGCCTATCCCAGGTGTCAACGGGCAGGAGGCGGGATGCACCCTGAACTGGTTGCCAGCCAGTCGCGGGGCACAGTGAGACAAACGGTCGCACTCGCAATCACACCTTGGGGCAATTGAGGCTTCTTTTTGGGATGTGGGAGAAAACCGGAGAGCCCGGAAAAAAAAAACGACGCAGGAACGGCGGGGGGGGGGGGGGGACGTGCAAACTCCACACAGGCGGTTCCGGGATTGAACTACGAGGCCAACGCTTTTCCAGCTGATCCACCGTGCCGCCTCATTTATGATATGACAATTTGAAATTTAGCCACTGATTTGAACAAGAATCATGGAAGTTGACACATGATTTGTCTTCGGGGGGCCACAAAAAAAAAATCATATGCCAGGCCAGATCTGGCCCCGAGGCCTGGGGTTTGACACCCGTGCACTAGAGTGTGCCCACATCAAAATGGCACTTGAGGGTTTGATTACTAAGATCATTTCAATGTTTGTGACCCAGAACTAGAGTACGTCTACCATCCTTGTGGAGCAGGTCGGGAGCCCTCGCTATCCTAGATCACATCAACGATGGGAAAACGGGCATTTGAACAAGGGTGTGCAGACTTTTGCTACCCCGTGTTCATCACAGTGAAAGGGTGCGAGACTTTTTTTTTTTTTTGGGTCACGTGGCTAACGAAACGACCTTGACGAACTAACCCAGTAATGCGTCCTAAAAATAAAATTGAAAAGAAAAACTAACAAGCTACCCAATCATTTTTTAATTGTTATTCCTCAGACAGGGTCAGAAGAAATCCTAATAATGTACTGCCAAAACGCATTTTCCCAAAGTTGTCGACGAGCGCTAATGGTCGGGGGGGGGGGGGGGGGACGGGTAAACAAAACAATCGTAATTTGCGCTGTGGCGGATCGTTGGCGAGTGCAGATGGCAGCCGTTAACGCACTTGACGCATTTCCCGGCAACGAGGGAGACATTTTGTTGACGTCTTCGGGGCCCCTTTGATTAATCGACGAGCGCACAATCGCCTCCTTTGCGCGTCTTTCACTGACTTTCACACCAGACGGGCGTGAATTGGGAAGCGCCGCCCCCCGCCGTGGGAGAAGCCAGATGTCCTGACGAGAAGCTCAAGGACAAAAAGCTGGCCCATATTTCTCGAGCGGCTTTTTCCCAGGGGGTTGGTTTGCAAAACCACCGCCACGTCAAACAGATCCCTGAAGATGGCGCGGTTGGTGCGTCGCTTTGGATTTGAGATCAGCACAGATTCTGTGGAGAAGATCAGGATTAGGGATCTCGTTGTTGTAGCCAGGCAATCGGATTGTTCACTCGACTTCTAGTTCCAGGAAGGCAGCCACTTCCTTCGGGCAGGGAACGAGGAGCTGGTGTGCGCCTCACTGATTGCTGCCGGTGGGTGCCGCGTCGGGGACCGGCAGGACCATGACAACAAGAGTCCTTCGAAGGGGTACTACAGACGTGAGGCAGGTCTTTGACAAGTGCTTTACAACGGGGTTACTCGACAAATACAATCTGTATTTCGAAAATCCAAATATCTGACTCGAAATTATTGAGCGCCACACAATCCCAGTCGATAAAAACAAAAGAAAACCAAACAAAGTCCCGGCTGTGTAGTGAAAAAGTTTTTGGGACGGGGTGGTGGTGCTGGGGGGTGGGGGTTGGGGGGGGGGGTCTGCTCTCCAATCAGATAACACACTCGGAAGATTCCAGAGATGGACGCACAAACAAGCCCGAACCAGTTGATGTGCGCCGTAAGTCATCGGTGTTATTTAATAAAAGTGCCAGCGGTATTTTACGACTGGCGGGGGAAACCGGAGTACCAAATTTTACATATATGGACTTTAAAAAAAATGCCTGCAGTTTTCGCGAGATAAAACCGTGCCAATCATCCGCGCTCGCTATCGATTCTCTCTTGTTCCAGATCGGCAGCGTTATCGTCTCAATCGCAATCTATTACTGGTGACGTTTTCGTTCAAAGAGATTGGCTCTTACTTTGAATCCGCCGCAGACTTACTTGAGTGTAACCCGCCCCCCTCCCCCGAGGGTAGCCTGCCTGCAAAAGGCCGCGTCAATCACTTCCCCGTGCTAAACAGGCGTTGAGGAACATAGCCGGAAAGCTAATTGTGCCACACGCTTGTTGTCCTTTGAATTGATTTCTGGAGATACATAATTGTGTGGTGCTGGGAAGGGAAAAAGCTACCCCCCCAATCCCCCCCCCCGCCCCCCCCAAAAAAAACACCAATTAAGCGAAGCAACTCAAAATGATGGATGGCGCTAAAGTGGCTGAGTTAGCATAACGCGGCGCAGTTCTGCACTCCGCACAAAATGTGATATTTTTGCTAACGGTGGATTCAGAAACATTGATGTTTAACGTTGTCCAGCTGGGGCTGCACAAGGGGGGGGGGGGGGGGGGCAGCTGTGTCCACAGAATCAAGTTCAACCAAGTGTGCAGTCTCAGGAAACAACTTAACACCCCCCCCCACTCTCAAATATGCCCCAGGGGAAGAACCAATATCACGAAAACATCTTGCGTTAATATTTCTCGTTAGGGCTACTTTGGAGTACAATAATTTTCCCCATTTGTTTGGAATTTGCAGGACATTTAAAAAAAATGTGTTAAGAAATGAAACATATTTCGAATTAAGGATGAAAATATAAAGACACAACAACAGGTACTAGACAGTTCTACTAGACAATTCTATGATGGATACTAGACAAAAACTTCCACAGTGGGTAGTACACAGTTGTATATTATATTATATTGCAGAACGGAAACAGTGAAGAAAATAAGTATTTGAACAGCGTGCTCTATTGCAAGTTCTCACACTTAGAAATCATGGAGGGGTCTGAAATTTTCATCGTAGGTGCATGTCAAGATCATCTAAAACGAAAAATCCAGAAATCACAATGTATGATTTTGCAAATAAGTATTTGAGTACCTGTCTATCAGCTAGAATTCTGGCCCTCAAAGACCTGTTAGTCCGCCTTTAAAAGTCCACCTCCGCTCCAAGTATTATCCTGAATCAGATGCACCTGTGTGAGGTCGTTAGCTTCATAAAGGCACCTGTCCACCCTATACAATCTTTAAGACTCAAACATGTAACATGGCCAAGACCAAAGAGCTGTCCAAAGACACCAGAGACAAAAATTGTACAATTCCACACGGCTGGAAAGGGCGACGGAGAAATTGCCAAGCAGCTTGGTGAAAAAAGGTCCACTGTTGGAGCAATCATTCGAAAATGGAAGAACCTGAACATGACGGAGTGGACCCCCATGCGAGATATCACCTCGTGGGGTCTCAACGGTCCTTAGAAAGGTGAGGAATCAGCCCAGGACTACACGACAGGACTTGGTCAATGACCTGAAAAGAGCTGGGACCACCGTTTCTAAGGTGACTGTTGGTAATACACTAAGACATCATGGTTAGGTCATGGCAGGGAAGGTTCCCCTGCTTAAACCAGGACATGTCAAGGCCAGTCTCAAGTTTTTCAATGACCATTTGGATGATACAGTGGCGTCACGGGAGAAAGTTTTGTGGTCAGATGAGACCAAAATGGAACTTTTTGGTCATAATTCCACAATCCATGTTTGGAGGAAGACAAATGAGTTCCATCCCAAGAACACCATCCCTACTGTGAAGCATGGTGGTGGTAGCATCATTTTGGGGTTGTTTTTCTGCACATGAGACAGGACGACTCCACTGTATTCAGGAGATTTTGGGGAACAACCAATTTTCCCTCAGTCAGAGCACTAAAGTCTTTGAACATGACAATGACCCCAAGCACACAGGCAGGAAAACCAAGGAGTGTCTCCGTAAGAAGCTTATCAAGGTTCTGGCGTGGCCTAGCCAGTCTCCAGACTTAAACCCAAAAGAAAACCTTTGGAGGGAGCTGAAACTCTGTGTTTCTCAGCTACAGCCCAGAAAACTGTCTGATCTAGGGAAGATCTGTGTGGAGGACTGGGCCAAAATCCCTCCTGCAGTGTGCGCAAACCTGGAGAACAACTACAGGAAACGTTTTGACCTCTGTAATTGCAAACAAAGGCTAGTCTACAAAATATTAACATTGGTTTTTCCTCAAGTGTGTCAAATACTTATTTGCAGCTGTATCACACAAATAAATCATTTCTGGATTTTTCTTTTTAGGTTATCTCTCTCACAGCGGACATGCACCGACGATGAAAATCTCAGACCCCTCCATAATTTTTAAGTGGGAGAACTTGCAATATCGCAGGGTGTTCAAATACTTATTTTCTTCACTGTATTTGACATTTTTATGATTAGTCGACCGTTTTACAACAGGCAGTTGTACTAGGCAGTTGTGCTGTGTCGTAGACAATTCTACAACAGTGAAGACAAGGTAGTAGACCGTAAATCTACCTGAAGTGATTTTCGAACTAAAACAAGAATCTGTCTACCATTATTGAGCATCCCACCAGTCCCATAATTGTGAAATGATTTTTCCCTGCCCCCGCAGTTCTGAACTTCGCACCTGAGACTGACAAGACGCTTGATTATTCCATAGTGTTTACCCCACCCCCCAGCCCCCAGACACGCTGATAACGACACGCACGGGTTGTCTAGCCTCATCGATTTCCATTCGGGAGGCAAACCTCGGGCTCGATCCGAGACAAGTACGCCCGCATCCCGATTAGAATGCGGCAGACACGGAGACTTGTGAGGAACTTGTGAGCGTCGGTCCTGATTGGAAGCGTGCTACCAGTGGCGTTGGTCCAGGTTGATCTGATGAGACGACCGCGGCCGGGATTAAAGGGCTTGCTCGGTCGGGTCTGACGGACTGAGGGGGGCCACGGTAATTAGGTTGGGTTTTCCTTGAGATGCGTATGATTCCTGATTTTGGAATCAGAAATCAAGGGGAACGGGTTATATATCTCCCAGTTAACATTTATGACATGACAATTTGAAATTTTGGTACAGATCTCAACAAGAATCGCGGGCGTGATTTGCCTTTGCGGGCGACGTAAAAATCATAGGGGCGGGCCGGATCTGGCCCCCCGGCCCTCGGGTTTGACACCTGTGCGCTGAATTATTCCATGATTACACATAACATCAAATCATGAAGACAACTGGTACTAGACGGCTGTAGGACAGACAATTCTGCAATAAGTACTAGACAGTTCCACATCGGGTACTAGGCAGTTTTTCACAACGGGTGAACGGCAATTCGTCCTCAACGGTACTGGACAAGTCCAACGTACTAGAAAAGCTTCTTACGACAGGATTGAGATTTTTTTTTTACGACAAAGTACTCGGATATTTTCAACAGGATACTACTTACTAGACTTCTTTATGACAGGGACTAAACGAGTTCTAGACATCCTGTCTGTGGGCTCACTTGTTGCTTGAGGTCTTACCCTCTGAGAAGTTGATGATCCCCAGAAGGTGCAGGAGCTTGATGGATGCCAAGACCAGCGCCACAATGCCCACCGTTTGGAGCCCCTCCGTCTGCCAGACGACACTCAGCACCGCGCCGCTCTCGGACCACTCGTCACCCCCGCGCCCCCAGCCGGAGCCCGACCCGGAACCGCCACCCTCCTCGCCTTCAAAGCCCCCGGGGTCGGGGCCCGGTCCCGCGCTCCAGTTTCCCCGCGCCCACTCCAGCGCTGAACTGGGCCGGGCGCACGCGCCGGGCGGCCCCCGGCACCTGCCTCCCGGCTGCCCGCTCCCTAAATCCAGCACGACGCAGGAACCTCGAGGTTGCCGGGGTCACCGGAAGGATCGCGCGGCATCGGCGAGGACCCGGAACGCGATCCAGGCGGCGACGCCGAGGAAACCGACGGGGGCAAACTCCGCTTTTGCACTTCGGGAGCGCCGAGCGAGGGGAGGATGGCGAGGGAGGAGTAGGATGAGGGCGGGATGTGTTA
>NC_084660.1:1908425-1963208 GCF_019802595.1 Syngnathoides biaculeatus
CGCAAAGACCGTTCGCCTGGGGGTGATAGGCGGTAGTGCGGTGCAGCTTGACCCCCAAACTCTCAGCGACTGCGTTCCAGAGTTCAGAGGTAAACGGGCCACGATCTGAAGAAAGGTCGCACGGTGTCCCGAAGCGTGCAACCCACGTGCCGATGAACGCCCGGGCCACGTCTGACGACGTTGTCGAGGAGAGGGGAACGGCTTCGGGCCAGCGGGTCGTCCTGTCCACCATGGTGAGCAAGTAGGTGAATCCGTGCGAGGGAGGAAGTGGACCTACCAAGTCAACGTTGACGTGGTCAAACCTCCTCTCGGGGACAGCAAAGGGCTCCAAGGGGGCTTTTGTGTGGCGATGCACCTTAGCCCGCTGACAGGCCACGCACGAGTCGACCCAGGCCTGCACATCTTTCTTGAGACCGCGCCACACGAACTTCTGGGCCACCAGCCTCACGGACGGTTTCCTTCCGGGGTGGGAGAGGTTGTGGACCGCCTCGAAAACAGCTCTTCGCCAGTTTGCAGGGACCAGCGGCCTAGGCTGGTCAGCCGAGAGGTCGCACAGCAACCTGACGCCCGAGTCACCAACCGCGACTTCCTCCAGGCGCAAACCCGTGTCAGAAGTCTTGAGGGCCTGCACCCCGTGGTCCGAGGCCTGGTCTGCGCTCATGCGGGAGTAGTCGAGACCCAGATGCACAGTGCCGACGATCGCCCTGGAGAGGCAGTCCGCGACCACATTGGATTTGCCGGCGATGTGTTGGATGTCCGTAGTGTACTCAGAGATGAACGACAGTTGGCGTTGCTGGCGGGCGGACCACGGCTCGGCCACCTTGGACATGGCGAAAGTGAGGGGTTTATGGTCCACATATGCCGTGAACTCACGGCCTTCCAATAGGGAGCGGAAGTGGCGGATCGCCAGCCAGAGGCCGAGGAGCTCTCTATCGAACGTGCTGTATTTGCGCTCCCTGGGGAAGGCAAGCGGTTGCCAGGCGCCGCCGACCCACTGTTCGAATACGGCTCCAACAGCGTAGTCCGATGCATCAGTAGTGAGAGCGACAGGGGCCCCGTGGGTCGGGTGAGCCAGCATAGCGGCACGACTCAGTGCGGCCTTCGTAGCCTCGAAGGCTTCCATCCTCTCGGCCGTCCATTCAACGTCCCGGTTGGGGGCCTTGTCTTTAAGAGCCTCATAGAGCGGGCGCATGATGTGGGCCGCCCGGCGGATGAACCGGTGGTAGAAAGTCACCATCCCCAGGAACTCCCGGAGGCCCCGAGCCGAGCGA
This sequence comes from Syngnathoides biaculeatus, assembly GCF_019802595.1. Classification (NCBI taxonomy): domain Eukaryota; kingdom Metazoa; phylum Chordata; class Actinopteri; order Syngnathiformes; family Syngnathidae; genus Syngnathoides; species Syngnathoides biaculeatus. The sequence goes on from NC_084660.1 coordinate 1,909,697, forward strand.
GGTCGGGGAAAAGCGGAGACGGCCTCCACCTTTGCCGGAAGGGGGGCGGCGCCGTTCTTGTCTATGAGGTGCCCGAGGAACTGGATAGAGGGCACCCCGAAAACACACTTTGCCGGGTTGATGATCAGGCCATGCTGCTCAAGTCTTGCGAAGAGGTCGCGGAGGTGCATCAGATGTTCATCCTCCGAGGAGCTGGCGACGAGGATGTCATCCAAATAGACGAACACAAATGGCAAGTCCCTGAGCACAGAATCCATTAAACGCTGGAAAGATTGTGCCGCGTTTTTAAGACCAAACGGCATCCTCAGAAACTCGAACAGTCCAAACGGAGTGATTACAGCTGTCTTGGGAACGTCTGAGGGGTGCGCGGGAACCTGGTGATACCCGCGCACCAGGTCGACCTTGGAGAACAAGATTTTGCCTGCCAGGTGGGCTGAGAAGTCCTGAATGTGTGGAACAGGGTAGCGGTCGGGCGTAGTGGCGTCGTTAAGGCGGCGGTAGTCACCACACGGTCGCCACCCACCACTCGGTTTAGGGACGACGTGTAGTGGCGAGGCCCACGGGCTATCCGAGCGGCGGACGATGCCCAGACGCTCCATGTTGGCAAACTCGGACTTAGCGACTGCTAGCTTCTCGGGATCAAGCCGTCGGGCCCTCGCGTGGATCGGGGGGCCCTTGGTCTCAATGTGGTGCTCGACCCCATGTTTAGTCGTGGCAGAGGAGAAAGTGGGCCGTGTCAAGGCAGGGAACTCACCAAGGAGGAGTTGGTACTTGGTGCCGTCCGATAGCGAACTGGAGAGACCACCATAAGTCGCCTCATTGCGGACGCAGGCGACCGTGGAAAAAGTCAGTGCATCCACCAGACGGCCCCTCTTAACATCCACCAGCAGCCCGTGGGCACAAAAAAAATCAGCGCCAAGGAGAGGGAATGAGACATCCGCAGTGACAAAGTCCCATGTGAAGCGCTGACTCCCGAAACACAAGTCCACAGTCCTCATGCCATAAGAGCGGATAGGGGAGCCATTAGCGGACAGTAGGGGTGGCCCATGAGTCCCGCCAGCGGCGTCCTCCGCAGTGGCCGTCAGGACGCTCCTCTGGGCGCCGGTGTCACAAAGGAATTTGCGCCCGGAAAGGTTGTCCTTGACGAACAGCAGCCGGCTCTTCGCGCCCACGCTCACGGCCGCTGCGAAGCGTGGGCTTTGGCGTTTCCCGACGCGTCGTAGTTGCAAGGGGCGCGGCACCTCTTCGCTTTCGCACCGAAACGGGCATGGAAGTAGCACAAGCCTGTGCCAGCACGGCCGTCGGTGCCGAAGGGGCCCCTGCTGGATGCCACCCCCGCGCCCGAAGGTGAGTAACTGCGCGTCGCGGCCAGCGTCTCAGGGGAGAAGCGCTGGGTTGCCAGGAAGAAACGGTCGGCCTCCTCGGCCAGGGCCCGGGGCTCAGTGATAGTACTGTTCGCGAGCGCCGTCTGAACATGCGGTGGCATTTGCCTGAGAAACAGTTCCATGAAAATGAAATTGGGCTCTTCCGTGCCCAGCAGGTTTAGCATCATTTCCATGAGTTCGGAAGGTTTGCTGTCCCCCAGTCCATTAATAGCCAACAGACGTCGGGCACGTTCCGGCCGTGAAAGTTCAAAAACCTTGAGAAGGTGAGCCTTGATCCCAGCATACTTATCTCGGGCCGGGGGAGAGGTGATGAAGTTCACTGCTCTGGCCGCCGTTGAGCTCCCGAGTGCTGAGACAACGTGGTAGTAACGCGTGGAATCATCTGAGATCCCGCGGAGGGCGAACTGAGCCTCAGTCTGTGCGAACCACGCTGCCGCGGACGTCTCCCAAAACTCCGGCAATTTGAGGATGGCGGTTGCCATGTTCGTTTCAGTCTCGAAAACGCCGGGACTGACGTCGGGGTCACCAGTGTAGCGCCGGAGAAAAGGAGTCGGAGGCGGAGTGTCGGACACAGAAACAGAACTTGCTTTATTGTTCGACATCACCAAACTACTCGCATAACGGCGGGAACTCTGTTAACCTTTCCTGCGGAAGCGCAACAACAAAAACAGTCCGTGCGGAACCCCGCACCCCAACTCGAGGTCCCGCGGGTGAATTATGTAAACACCACACCTTCAACACACACCTGGGTCTCGGGTCCCTCTCATTACAACCCTGTACGTCTCTGTTCCCTCAGCCGACGTACTCTAAATCCGAGTTTCCCAGAACAATTTTAAAGTACAATCTACTGATTCACTATTGGTTCTGAGTCTCCTTCAGGTATCCTTTGCGCTCTCTCATTGGTCTCCTTTGGTCCGCCGGATGTTGGCCCGACTCCTCCCCTGCAGACTTGCGTGCTGGCTCCTCCTGGTGGTGGTTCAGTTAGCAACGTCTGTTCTAAAACATTCCATTCTTGCACCACATACCCTGTTTCGTTCCACCAGTCACACGCTCAGCTCTTTACAGTCTCACACTTTCATACACAGGATGTAGCAACATCTAATGAACTACTTTAAGCTCAAACTCTTATATTCCTTTATTCCCTCTCATGACCTCAGACGACTGAGGTCATCACTCGAACACCTTATTTTGTTAAACACGAGTTAAAAATCAATAACTATAAGCTAAAAATCAGCAAAAAATTAGAGACAAGATGGCTCCGATTCCCGAATTAGATGAGTCAACCTCCACCATATAAACTGGCGATCTGGGTCCGGAACAATGAGGACGGGCGCGGCGGTGAAACTTGCCTTAAACCTGTTGAAGGCTTCCTTGCAGGTCCTGGACCACACGAAGACATTGTGTGGTGAGGTGAGCGCGTGCAGAGGAGGGCCACGGAGCTGAAGTTCCTTTTGAACTTCCTGTAGAAATTAGCGAATCCCAAGAACTTCTGTACGTCCTTCCTGCTGGCGGGGGTAGGCCACCGTGTCGATCTTCCCAGGATCCATACATATCTCCCCCTCTGCCAGGACGAAACCCAGGAAGGACACGGACGCTCGGTGGAACTCACACTTGTCCATATTTACGAACAGCTGGTGCTGCAACAGACGCCGGAGCACCTCTCTGACCTGTTGGATGTGAGAGTTCAGGTCTGATGAAAATTTTAGAATATCGTCGAGATACACAAATACGTTCTTGTTCAGAAATTCCCCAAGAGTGTCATTAATGATTTAACAAAAAAAAATTGGGATGTGGGAGGAAACCCGCGCAGGCACAGGGAGAAGATGCAAACTCCACACAGGCGGGGCCGGGGTTGAACTGTGAAGCCAACACTTTTTCCAGCTAATCCACTATGCCGCCGGACCAAAAATATTGAGTAAAATTAGGCATCTTCCCACCATAAAATGTCAGTAACCATTTTCTTAATTATTCTGTCGATATACTCTCCCCAGTTCAAACTGACTTCCTTTTACAACTAAAAATTTTTATCTTATATACTGGTTCTATTCAGTCCATTCATCCGACAACTTCATCTTAATTCTAAGTCAAGATGACAATTTTCGACTTGATCCCAGAACAATAGATTTTTCATGTTTGAGATTTTTGATCCACATTTATTTCACATACAATCGAAGGCTAAATCCAACTCAGGAATTAGAACCTTGGCAAGCTGTAAAATATTATTTCCTCCATAAATGTGGAGGAGAAGGATCAGCACAAATTTGCACTTTTCCTTTATCCAAACAATTCATGAGTGAAAATGGAGTAGGCGACAGGGGAGGTCGAAGGCAGCTCCTCTGGAGCCCACCACAATTTAGCTATTTGGAATTTGAGAGCCTTTTTTTTAAAAACAAACTCTCGAGTTGTAGATGAAAAATGACTGTACAAATGTGATGGCCTTCATTTCATTTGAAATTGGTTTAAAAATATCCTATGATTGAGTTAGCTAGGAGTCGAACCTAAACTCTTTTGTTCGGAAGTCAGACGCTTTATCCATTACGCCACTAGCCCAGTGGTCTAAAGAAGTCGTCTGCAAGCCCATGTGGATTGTTGTTACTAAAAAAAGTGCAACTGCAGGGATGCATTCCTGCCAGGACCCAGAACTGAAGTGGGGTTGCTGCAGCCACAACGTAGAGTACTAACCACGACACAATCACACTCTGTCTCAACAACCTGTCACGAAAGCTGTCTGTCTCAATCTGTTGACTGGCGAGGGTGAAAGGAGAACCTGCAGGACTTTGCACCAACATTCCACCGAAACAATGTAAGAGGCTGGGTCGGAATTAAACTCTCGATCAAGAAGATCAACAATTTCCGGCTTTTGCCCAAAGTTTGCTGGGAAAGACGAGAACACTCCAGTAAGCCTTGGCAGGACAAATTGGAAAATGGATGCATGTGTTTTATACCAATGCATGAAAGCAAAACTTGAACGTCATCTTCAAAGCAGTCGGAAATATATAAGGGCATTGGTGGAATAGTGGTTAGTATAGCTGCCTTCCAAGCAGTTGACCTGGGTTCGGTTCCTGGCCAATGCAATGCTTTACCACAATCTCACCTTGAATGGAGTGGATGAAACTCTTGTGGTGATCATTGGATCTGGAGGCTTTTTTTTTTCCTTGCCATTCCTGGGTCAGCGCTCTGTTACGTCGACTGATTGACAATGGTGTCCAGTCCCTTCGCTAATCGGGATAGAGTACACAATGTGGAGCTTATGTTCGCGAATTTGGCTACAGAACACAATACGCATTCATACACACACAAAAAAAAAAAGCCTGCAACACTGTAAAAAAATTGCAAACACGTTTCGTTTCGTTTTTGTAACATATGACTCACTGGGTAGCCAGCTGTTATGATTGTTCTCGTCAGATCAACATCTGCTGGATGCCCGGGTGGGTCGACATGGATCGTCTGGCCCAGCTCCATTATACCTTCTGAGCATGTTAGCATTTTAGCATGTGACCCAGTGGATTCTCATGTTTTCACTCACTCTATGTGTGTGTTTATGGATGTGTGTGAGTGGTGAGTGTGTGTCTGTATGTGTGTAAGTGAAAAGAGGGTGATGTGTGTGTGCATTTATACACTCCATCTCCATGGTAATAGGGATGCTGTCAAATTAAGTTGAAGTAGCATTAAACAGCGAATGTACCACAAGATGTATGTGTGTCACAGATTCCATGCCTGGCTAGCTCAGTCGGTAGAGCATGAGACTCTTAATCTCAGGGTCGTGGGTTCGAGCCCCACGTTGGGCGACCGGCTTTTGCAGTTGATGACGTTTATCAAATGATTCACCAGATATCCAAATCTACCCACTTGGAATATCTTTGCTTGAGCTTCTCAGCCATCCACCTCTTGTTAATAGGTGGAAGTTGAATTGAAGTAACTCTATTGGCTCCTTAAAAGACCTGACATCTTCACCCAACCATTGTCATTTTGCATTTGCACAAGATGCACGGCCACACACTCTTCTTCCCAGTGTACCTTGCACCTCCCCCCTCCGCTCTTAAAGGGGTACACTCATAATTACAATTGCTACAATCCTTACACACCTTATCAATGTGATTTATGACAGCGTGCTTCTGTGCCGCCCACCATCAGATATTTTTAGACATAAAAACATGCCTCGGTTGGCAAGCATTGTTGGCGAGCGCACATAAGTGGGGAGAAATGAAAAAAATTAAACCTGCAGACCAGCTGATTGTGAAAACGTGGAACACACTTCCCGTCACATACCACACACTGCGGCGTGTGAGTATTGCTGTACTGAGAATGTTTGGCTCGACCAATGGATATGAAAAGTCTCACATTTAATAAAACATGAAGACTAATCTGTCTGGACCTTTAGTGAGAAAGAGAGAGAGGATCATTCTCACTGAGGATCATGGTCTCAGGTTTGGAGGTGCTGATTCTCACCCCAGCTGCTCCACACTCAGTGAGCGTTGGCGATCACGGCTTGATGAAACTAACAGAACCACATCATAAACAAAGAACAGAGAAGCAATCCTGAGCCACCAAACCAAGCCTCCATTTGTTGTTTTATTCAATATCCATGTAAAAAAAAAAAAAAAAAAAAAAAATCAAGAAATGGTGATTCATTGGCCGGCACGGTGGAACAGCTGTTAAGCATATGCCTCACAGTTCTGAGGACCCGGGTTCAATCCCAGCCCTCGCTGTTTGGAGTTTGCATGTTCTCCAAATGCCTGTGTGGGTTTTATCTGGGGACTTCGGTTTCCTGCCACATCCCAAAAACATGCAACGTTAATTGGACACTCTAAATTTCCCCTAGGTGTGATTATGAGTGAGGCTGTTTATTTGTACGTGCCCTGCGAATGGCTGGTAACCAGTTCAGGATGTACCCAGCCTCCTGACCATTGACAGCTGGGACAGGCTCCACCATTCCCCATGACCCTTGTGAGGATAAATGGCTAAGAAAATTGATGGGATGGATGTTTTGAAGAATGAATCCTCCTTTCTGAAAACCTCCTTTCAGTGTTCTGTCAACTTGAAATCACTGTTTAAGTACCCAAAAAGGTGCCACCGTATTTCAGCATAAACAACGAACATAATGAAATTTGTGGAAACACTTTCTGGGGAGCTAATACTTTACATGCACATACAAACAAATTAAATGAGAAAGAGTTAAATGAGAAAGAGAAAAATAAGGAAGAGCTTAACTTTCTTGTGGCCGAAATCATGCCTTGTCCCCAGCGTCATGTGAGAGCCAATGAGAAAATAGCAGTGTAGAATCTGGATTGACAAGAACATGGCAGTGGTGGGATTTAAACCCACACCTCCTAAGAGACTGGAGCCTAAATCCAGCACCTTGGACCGCTCAGCCACACTACCTGGCCTGAGGGTAGAATATTTAAAAACTGCTGTGTCTGCAACATGGAGGTGAAGGACCTCACACAATATATTGAGGATGGAAACCAGGAACAGGGGTAAACCCGAGAGCAACCCTGTGGACAGGACAGATCCCATGAGGAGGGAGCCAGGGTGGTCCCCCCCTTCCCCCCACGAGTCACCCCACCAAATGGACACTGACAGTGGATGTACCCCACCCCCAGAAGAACAGAAACCCCCCCTACAACCTGCAGGGCCCGAAATTGAGTCAGTCTTGGCCCAGCCTGAGGACAGGATAAAATAACTTATTTGTTGGAAAGGGGGAGGGGGGAAGACAGGGGCACCTGACAATAGAACGATGAGGGACCCAGGGAGCACGCATGGGCCATGAGAGGGGAGCCCTCACAACAAGTAGCCATCCAGCCCGAGGCCTCAGGAGTACCGCCATGTAGCTCAGTATGAAACCGACCACCCCCTGTTACGATGACTGCCTGGTCCCCGGTTGGCAGTCATTGGCCTGACCCCATGAATCAGTGCCCCATCATCCCCACACACAGAACCTGGTCCGACTGCCGCAGCCTCCCAACCCATCACCCCCAGGACCTCCAACCCCCACTCCCCTGTCGACATCCACGACCCGCCCCAGAGTGTGAGAGGTGAACCTGTCCCGATTGATCTTTCTTCAGATTCCCATCGAAAGAAAAGAAAAGAAACAGGTGGCTGCAGCTCATAAGGTACAGTAACTAAATCACATGGTATATGCCTGCTAAAGGATGTACAACAGTACTTACTTCAAATATCCCCATATACACTTACTCATCCATGGAAATGTCTTGGTACGTGTCCCAGTATTGGCCTGAAACACAATTGTATATCATTAAAAAAAAGGTTACCAGGTTTATGTGTCCGGAAGTAGAATTATCACGTGTCTCACTTCGTCACACTTCGCAAGAGCATGACAAAGTGCCAGAAGCCACACAAGACCTTGGACCTAAAAGGGATGGCGCTGGACCCACGACCCGGCTTGGTGAGAGCAGTAATGTGGTCCAGCAACCGCAGCCAAATCTGGACGATGCTTACAGTTAATGGTGTTTTCAGACACTCAATTTTACTGCCATGTTTGTGTCCACAACATAATAGTATTCATTGAAATCTCATTGAATGGTTAAATCTAGATTACAAATTCGAATATAATTGACCTGATAGAAGACAAAAGCAGAAACAGAGCCCCTCGAAAGGAAACACAGATAAAGCATGTGGTGGCATGCAACGAAGATAGCCAACAACTTCGGGCTCCATCAAACTTGAATGGGTGTAATCTGCCTTTTCCTGAAGTTAGCGAGGATAGGCTGCAGTTCTCTCCCCAGATAAAGCCGAAGGGTTTCTGTCAGGAAGGTCATCCGGTCTAAAAACGGTGCCAAACAAGTCTGAGCATTCATCTGTGGCGACCCCGAACAGGACAGGCCGAAAGAAATGCATACATACCGGTTCCATTGCAATGTCATTGCCAGCATGCTTTGTGAAGGAGGTTTGATTTCATACATGGCAATCCTACAGCACATTATCTGATATGGTATGACAATAATATCGGACTGCAGGGTAGGAGAATGTGATTGGGTTTACGAAATCTGAATCTACTTGGAAAAATATGAGCATCCCCAATCCCCTGACCCTGATTCGATTGAGGTGAGACCAGTGAAATTAACTTTTTTTTTTTTTTTTTTAAATGAGTCATATGGTTACGCAAAGGATTCATGGGAAGTCCCGTGTGTGTATTTTACCTGAGGAAGTTTAAGGTACACCCATCTGGAAAAAAGCTCAAGACAAACTGAGGGACATTCTAAGTGAGGGACAAGGCCCAGCAGGTGACATTGCAGGTAACACATCGTACATTAGTAGGAAAGATTACTTTGGGAAATTTCAAAGCTATTTGGTGGGTCTGTGGGGATAAGGCTGAAATATTTTTGCCTTATGGATGGAATGGTTGTTACTATCCAGAACAACAACAACAACTCAAAGATATGATGCTGTGCAATTTGATGATGGCAACCCAAAGATGACATTGTTTATTCAAAATGCCAAATACACTTTTTCATGAATTGATGGTGAAATAAACGTCCATTCATCCATCCATTTTCTGAGGTACTTACACTCTCCTGATGAGGGTTGAGAAAGTGCAGGAGCCAATCCCAGCAGTCCTAGAGGAGGAGGAGGCATGCTCCACCCTGAACAGGTTGCTAATCAATCGCAGGCCACATAAAGACAGACATCAGTCACACTCACAATCACACTTTGGGGGAATTTAGAGTCTCCAACTCATGGATGTTTTTGGGGTGTGGGAGGAAGCCGGAGTGCCTGGAGAAAACCCACACAGGCCAACGCTTTACAACTGCCCCACCGTGCTGCCTCTGGTTGTTTTTCTGAACCCTCTGCATTTATCCGGGCTTGGGGCCGGCCTACAGATTGCTCTTGCTTGTGCCCCCGTCGGGCTGCATTGAAGACATTAGACACAACAACCTGAATTTCAAATTTCAGCCTTATCACTCGATTTTATATTCTTTTCCCCTCCAAGACATTCTCAAATATTCTTCTTTTAAAACAACCCTGACTCCATTTCTCTTCCAATCTACACCATCTTGAATTAATCCAACACCGTGTTCAACCAACAGTTCTTTAATTTTCAGCAGCACCCTGCAAGTTTACAGTGCCAGGGGTGGATGTGGTAAACACACGAGACCATGCGGTATGGATGAAAATGTACATTTGTTTTGCAAAGTTTTGAACTGGACAACCTCACCAACACTATGCTTTGCATTCATCCTGCTGTGTGACCAGTCAAAAGGGTACACTTTTTTGGTCTCGGGACACAAGATTGAACACAATCATTCGTTCATTCATGTGAGCACACTTGGCTGGAACCAAACAACATTCCCTGACCGGGAATCGAACCCGGGCCACAGCAGTGAGAGTGCTGAATCCTAACCACTAGACCATCAGGGACTACATTTGGTTTTATGCTCCAGCATGCCTGTGAAACATGTGAGGATAAGCGGTACAATTGCTGAATGGATAATGCATTGCAAGAATTGTTGATTCTTGTTGTCTCTGTGACCTGATTTTGCGAATTACACTTTCAAAAAGTAATGCATAGCTACTGCACATATTATTTGATTTGTGAACAAATGAGCGGGTTTAGTTTGAAAAGAATGACCAAACCCTCAAAGTGGGGGTGTGTAGGGGTGGATTTTATGACATTTTCTTACATGGATTTTCTTTGTGTTTTAAGAACAGATCTCTAAAAATTTAACAACTAGTTCGCATCAGCTTTGTTTGTCAGAGATCGAAGATATTCAAAGTTTCAAGAGACCTGAACTCTCTGATTAAACCACACCTTTTCATGGTGTTGCTTGGGGTTTATATGACTGTGTCATAGTGTCACAGATAGGGCCAAATTCTGAACCATTCATCTATTTTCTTAGCCGCTTATCCTCACAAGGGTTGCGGGAGTGCTGGAGCAATTCCCAGCGGGAAACGGGCCGGAGGCGAGGTTACACCTTGAACTGGTTGCCAGCCAATCGCAGGGCACATGAAGACAGACAAGAGTCAAACTCACAATTACACCTAGGGGCAATTTATAATGTCCAATTAATCTTGCATTTTTGGGATGTGGGAGGACAACAGAGTGCCCAGAGAAAAGTCACATAGGTGCAGGGAGAACATGCAAACTCCATACAGGGATTGAACCCAGGTCCTCAGAACTGGAAGGACAACACTTTCCAGCTGCACCACCATGACAAGGGTTGTAATTCTCCTCCTGTGTGACGATGGCCCAAAAGTACCACAGTTGAAAATCAGGAAACAGGTCGTCATTGAGCGAGGCAGGACTGTACATTTCTTTTATTTAAAATGTTGAGCAAATAACTCTTCAACTTGTGGCCACAATCTTATATGAGAACAACTGAATATTATTCCAGTTGCACGGTGGAGCAATGGCATCCCAGTTCTGAGCTCCAGGGTTCAAACCCCATCCCCACCTGTGTGGAGTTTGCATGTTCTCCCCGTGCCTGAATGGGCACTTTGGTTTCCTCCCACATCCCCAAAACATGCATTAATTGGATACCCTAAATTGCCCCCAAGTGTGATTGTGAGTCTGACTGTTGTCCGTCTCCATGTGCCCTGCGATTGGCTGGCAACCTGTTCAGGGTGGAGCATGTCTCCTCCTCGAGGACTGCTGGCCAGCAGCCAGCCTCTCGCAAAAACCCAGTTTTCAGCATTCAATGTGAAAAACTGACGGACAATGCAGCAAAAACTGTCATTGTCAGAATGTTTAATGAGACAGTGAGTGCAAATGACATTATTTATTGACTGGGTAGATATTGCATGGTGAAAGGCCGAGCTATGAAGATGAGAGATGACACTTCATCATTTGCTGTTGCTCAAGGTCAAGCCAGAGTTGCCGCCAGGACTGTTCTGTAAGGACGATCAAAATGCAAACCGCAGATGGAAGCAAGTACAGTATATGGCTGATGTCTTCAGGAAACGTTGGTGTAAAGAATACCTCACACAGCTTCAAGAATGTCAAGGATGGTCTACGCCTGGAAGAAATCTTTGTGTTGGCGACGCGGTGCTTGTTATGGTTGATACATCACCAAGAAATTCTTGGCCACTTGAAAGAATTGTGGCAACTTACCCTAACAAGAACGGGTTTGTTTGTCAAGTGAAAGTCAACACTAATGAGCTCAGCCAGTAACGAAGATATTTTCTTCAAGAGACTGAAAATAATTGTATGTCGTTTAAAGCCTGCTTTTTGTCTTTTTCTTGTGCACAGAGCTCAGAGACATTTTGAACATCTGAACTCTGATGTAAATCTACTGCATGTAAAATTTGTCCAGGGATCCTTGACTCAAGCACAAACAGTACATAATAAAATGCTTAATGTGTGGAATATTTATTTTGAAACTCGGATAGGTCTTCTTCAAAAAGTGGAAGAAACTTCAACAGAGAGTTGAAAGTCAAAAGGAGATTGCAGGAACAAATCCCACTCCATCTCATGTGCTCTGCAAGCAAATTTCCCTGTTTTGCCAAGAATACAACAAGAAAAGAAAATTACCAATTACCAGCTCTTTTCAAGAAAAGGCTGGTGGTGAATATTCACCCATCATTTTGTGATCTCAAACTGAAGCCCACTTGGGTTCTGTAGCAGGACAATGATCCAAAGCACACAGGCAAATTACAGTAACTTCTGAACACCTTTAAACAAAAATGTTGTGAGTGGTTTAGTCAGTCAGTCTTGATTTCAATAAAATGTATTGGCATGATCTTAAAAAAGCTGTTCATGTTGAATTAAGACAACTCTATAAGAAAAAAGAAAAATATCTCCAGATATACGTAAAGACTAATTTCCAGTTATAGAAAATGGTCGACTTCAGTTGTTGCTCCCGAGGGTGGCCCAACTAGTTATTACGTTTCGGGGGCATTACTTTGTCACACACCCAAGTAACTTTGAATATTCTTTTCTTCTAATAACTGAAATGATCATTAAAAATAGCAATTTCAGTTCACTTTGGGGTGGCACGGTGATGCAGCGATGGCCTCAAAATCCTGAGGTTCACTCCCAGTCCCGTCTGTGTCTATGTTCTCCCCGTGCCTGCGTAAATTTCCTCCCACATACCAAAAAATACGACATTAATTGAATATTAAATTAACTCCATTGCGGAAAGGTCTGATTGTGAGTGTGGCTGGCAGCCAGTCCAGGAATAAAGTTGTCTTCTGCAGGTTGACTGGTTAAATACGACCAGTTTCTTAACATTGGTATCGACATGAGATCAGGGGAGAGCGCGAACACAGTCCCCCACTACCAGAAATTATGCAGTCAAGATTCCCACGTTTGGGGAATTCGCAGGGGTCAGTACAACCCAAGTGCAATGCTTGAACCTCATCCTGGAAGAACCACCTTCTTGATCATGGTACCTCTCCTGCCAGGTAAGTATGGGATAAACTGGCACGAGCACGCAAGTCACACCCGGTCACGCTAAATCAAGGGACGGTGTCATCACGATCACGAGAACAACCACACACACGTCGGGCAAACCTTACCGCAATACATGAAAAATTATGCTTTCTATTTTAATTTTGAGTTTTAATTGAAATATTAAATTGAAACCAAGAAAGCAGTGGAACATCGGGAGACGCTATATTAAGTTGAAACATCTTAACCTTAAATCGAATCTCGACGTTCAACCGGAACTGACAAGACTCCCGTTTCCAACAGTTGGATGTTCAGCTCAATACAATACTGCCACCTAGCGACGCCTATTCCGCATGACAGCCTGGGCGATGTTTGGCATGAAGTCAATGAAGCATTCTCCAGTTGTTCTCAAATTGACCCCTCTGTGGATATTGCGCAATCCGCGTCACTGACCAATCAGAGGCCAGCGATCTGCATAAACCAAAGCCCGTTTTTGCTCCCGCCATTTTCTCAGACAACATTGCATGGTCCAGTATAGGTTTTTTTGGGTTATTTAACAAAAGATATGGTTAAGAGGTGTAGTCAGGGACTTTGTAATAGTGACGACAGGTATCCTGAAAGGCTAGTTGGTGGAGTTCGATTCGTACCCTTTCCAAAACCGAAGACCCAGTACGAAAAATGCCTTTGATGGATCAAACTTTGTGGAAGACCGCATCATCAACTAAATCCATCTAATATCAACCGGAACACATGTTTGCACAAAGGTATGCCCTATATTTGATTTTCAATACATGTCTCGTATAAATGAATTCGAAGTTCTTCGCTAGCATAACATTGTTACGTGTGATCGCTTGACACGCTTATTCTTTGTTGAGCGATATTTAGCGATGATCGGACTGCACAAACGTATTGATTTCTTGCTGGCTCGTGGCCGAAGCTTAACCAGACTGTGTTTGCACGAAGATATGCCCTAAATTTGATTTTTAATACACGTCTCGTATAAATGAATGAGACGTTCTCCGCTAGCATAACATTGCTACGTATTGTATTTAGAATCTATAATATATCGTTGATTTGAATGAAATCAGAAGCATAGAGTCTGTCTCAGTTCAGAATGTATTGTTTTGTATTTGCCATTTTTACTGTTTGTCTTACGTCAGCGCACGTGACGTGACGTCACTTCAGGAGGCGTGGTTAAGTGCCCTGTTCGGAGGGGTCAATTGATCACCCGCAACGTGCAATGTCCCAACCCACTTCCTTCAAACTTGAGAACAACCAATCCATCTTTTTTTTGAGCCGCCTATCCTCACGAGGGTGGCGGGGAGTGCTCGAGCCTATCCCAGCTGTCAATGAGCAGGAGGCAGGTTACAGCCTGTGCAAATGTGGCAAAATGTGTTCCTCAAAAAGCGACACATCTTCTTTTGTGCCGGAGAATGAGGAGAATCCGGTTGTTGTGTGCAATTTTTTGGTCCATATTTTAATTTTTTTTGTCGGTTTTGTCAATAGAGCAGTCAAGAAAGAGGAGAATTTCTGCAGAGCATTTTCAATTGACAACACCCAATAAGGTCAATGGTTCCCTTTTCCATTTTTTCTTATTTTTCATTCAAGTTCATGATATTATGTAAAACTTATTGAAATTACATTACATGCGTTAACTATCTATTTGCAGGTCAAATGTTGACTCTGCTCCCAAAAGCTGTCATAAGCAAATAAAAGTATTCCTTTTGTTACATAACGGAGACGTCCATGGGTGGGCTCGAACAACCAAACTTTCAGTTTACAGCCAAATGCACTAACCAATTGCGCCACAGAGACGCACTGACCTGCACTTTTCGGGGCTTTTCATCTACTTTCATTATCCAAAAGCCAGACGAATGTTACAGTTTGGAGACGTCCCTGGGTGGGCTCGAACCACAAACCAAACAAGGATTACCAATTGCGCCACAGAGACACGATGAGCTGTACTTTTCATCTACTGACATACTGTACTACAAAAGCCAGGTAAATTTACATTGTGGAGAAATCCCTGGGTGGTTTTGAACCTACAACTTCTCAGCTAACAGCCGACCGCGTTAACCAATTGACGACTTCATAGAAATTGCGCAATCCGCGTCACTGACTAATCAAAGGCCAGAGATCTGCATAAACTTTTTTGACCCGCAGTTTTCTCAGACAACGCTGCATGGTCCAGTATAGCTTCTGTTGGCGTTTTATCGCGTATTTGGGTTCTTTAACAATAGATATGGTTAAGAGGTGTAGTCACGGACTTTGCAATAGTGACGACAGGTTTCCTGAAAGGCCAGTTGGTGGAGTTCAATTCGTACCCTTTCCAAAACCGAAGACCCAGTACAAAAAATGTCCTTGATGGATCAAACTTTGTGGAAGACCGCATGATCAACTGAATCCATCAACCGGAACAGATATGTTTGCACGAAGGTCAGTCCTATATTTGATTTTCAATACATGTCTCATATAAATGAATTAGCAGTTCTTCGCTTGCATAACATAGCTACGTGTGAATGATTGACACACTTGATCTGTGTTGAGCGATATTTTGCGATGATCTGACTGCACAAACGTGTCCCTTTGTTCGCGGCTAATGAGCTAAGCTAACTAGCAGTCCTAAAAGCCTTCGAGGTGCACCGAGACACCAAGACTGAAGGAAGGATGTTTGAGGACACTAAAGTAGTGATTGTCGTACTCGGTCGGGACTTACGTAGGTTCGGCACTAATTCAAGAATAATTATTGAGGGGAGCGCGTGACGTTAAAGAAAACGAGAGAAACAACTCGTAAATCAAGCCTCGCCTTCTTTTCCTTCATACGGCGGTTCACAAACGGCTATACAGATACACATACGGATTCTGCACACAAGTGTGACATGTAACACGAAAATAGGAAACTGTCAATGACGAATTCGTCTTTGGGTTATTAAATATTATATTATGTGGCTTCTCGGTCGTCCTCAGACTCCGGAAAGATCTCGTGCTTATATCAATGGTTTCTCCGTAGATATCCATGTAAATACCATTGAAATACCCCTCGCTGAAATACTTGAAGCCCTGCTGTCTGCTTTTCAACGATATTTCACTGTTAGCTAAGAATGCAAGTGAGAAATCAGCTGGTAAATCGGACAGTTTTGCTCTAGTCTTTTCTTGCTGCGCTGCCATTTTTGGTAATTGTTTGTCTGAGGTTAGCACACGTGGGGTGACGTAACTTCAGGAGGCGTGGTTAAGTGCCCTGTACGGAGGGGTCAATTAAACTCCAAGAAAGAGGACCTCATTCTGTCCCCTCCAAATCAAATATGCAGTGGTACATGTAAACTTATGATAATAACAAACGGCTCACATATGGACGCACCAAACACGAATTTTGAATAGATTCGCTTGAATGTGAACTGTGTTGGTTTTCAATAATTACTTTTGGTCACGTGGTCCACATCAATCCAATCGTTTCTTGAGCCTTGAAATTAATCTTAATCAACAGAAGAAAATAGTTACTTTTTGGTCATGACATTTATTTCATTTTCATTTTCTGAGCCGCTTGTCCTCACAAGGATCACTGGAGTGTTGGAGCCTATCTCAGCTATTAACAGCCATGAGACAGGGTACACCCTGAACTGGTTGCCAGCCAATCGCAGGCCACAAAGAGACGAACAACAGCCACACTCACGATCACACTTTGGGTCAATTTAGAGCAAGGGTGCTCAATGGTTGGATGGTTCAGATTTTGGCCCTGTGTGACACTGACACAGTCATTTGAATCCTAAGCACACATGAAAAAGTGGGGTTTAATCAGAGAGTTAAGGTCTGCTAAGACTTTGAATAGCTTTGATCTCTGACAAACAAAGCTGATACGATCGAGTTGTTGGATTTTTGGAGTTCTGTGCTTAAAACACAAAGAAAATTCAAATAAGAAAATGCCATAAAGTCCTACCCTACACACCCCCAATTTGAGGGTTTGGTCGTTCTTTTCAAACTAAACCTGCTTATTTTCACATCAAAAATAATTTGTCCCATAAGTATGCATTACTTTTTGAAAGTGTAATTCACAAAATCAGGTCATAGAGTCAACAATTCTTGCATTGCGCGTGCACCACTTATCCTCACATGGTTCAGAGGCATGCTGGAGAATCCATTGTACTGAAGTCCCTGATGGTCTAGTGGTTAGTATTCAGCACTCTCACTGCTGTGGCCTGTGTTCGATTCCCGTTCAGGGAAGCTTGTATGGTTCTCGCCAAGTGTGTTTACACAAACAAATGTTTAGAATGCTTGACTTTTGATCTTGTGTCTCCAGACCAATTCAGTGTAAACGGTTGATTGGTCACACAGCTGGATGAATGCAGAGCACAATGTCGGCAGAAGAAGAAGAGGAATGCACAGACCCTCAAACTGAGTGTAGGGATTTTGAATGTTGGGACTGGAAGAGGAAAAGCTGAGGAGTTGGTTGACATGATGATGAGGGGAAAGGTTGATATGTTGTGCATACAGGATATTAGTCCAGTATGAGAAAACCAACAAGAGGCAGCATGGTGGCGCAGTTGTAAAGCGTTGGCGTCTGTGGGTTTTCTCCAGGCACTCGGGATTCCTGCCACATTCCAAAAACATTCATTAAATTGCCCCAAGGTGTGATTGTGAGTGCGACTGTTGTCTGTCTCCATGTGCCCTGCGATTGGCTAGCACCCTGTTCAGGGTGGAGCATGCTCATCCTCAAGGACTGCGGGGATTGACTCCAGAACTTTCTCCACCCTCGTGAGGATATGTGCCTCAGAAAATGGATGGATGAATGGATTTTACCATCAATTTTTGAAAAAGTGTATTTGCCATGATGAAGAAACAATGTCATCTTAGGGTTGCATTGCCTCCCATTGCACAGCTTGAGCTTTGAGTTGTTGTTGTTGTTTCCATTCCATTCCATTCCATTCATAAGGCAAAAATATATCTGCCTATCTGCCACTGGGAAGTGGACGCTCGGATTTTGGAGGAGCATTGTGGTCAATGAATCCGCTATGTGTTTACATCCTAATAAATTGAAATTGAAAAAGAGACAACATGTGGCCTGAGTGGCTCAGTTGGTAGAGCATCAGACTTTTAATCTGAGGGTCCAGGGTTCAAGTCCCTGTTCAGGCAATCAAACTTACAAACAGTGAGAGTTTCTGATCTGTGCAATCTAGTTTTGAATCTGTCTCCTCACCAGACCCAACCACACAACCTCTCCCTGAAATGAAGTAATCAACCAACAGAGAGTTCAATAGAATATGTTAAGGGATCACATCGATATTGCATTTTGGTCCATTTCTCGAATGGTTTTACCTTCCCGAAAGTAACGTGAGTAAATTTTGTGGCTTCTCATCCATTTCAAGTGGACACATCTCCCTGACTTTCGATGATCATTCGATGATCATTTACCCCAGATTCTTGACTGGAACTTCACATTGCTTTTCTCGCAATGGCTCATTGCCAGTTTCAGACACATTACCTGGTTATGGGTCATGCTGAAATCATACATCGGAGTAACGCAGTCGAGAAAGCATCAGACTCTTGACGTGATTGTCTCGTGTCAAGTTCCTGTTCAGGTGTTCCAATTGTGTGTTTTTGGAAAACTTTGAGATTTTTGAAAATCCGCAAGTTTTTGTTGGCACACCTCTGCAACATTGAGATGATAATTGTCACAACGTAGACCCTGCATATCTCATTTGTTAGAGTGTCAGACTTTTAATTTGAGGGTGCAGTGTTCAAATTCTTGACTTTGGTTGATGATTTGGCTCAGATCCCTGTTCAGGCAATCCGAGGTAACAGCTGTTATTACCTTCCTTTTGTGCATTGTTGTCTTGAACCCTTCGAACTCAACAAGGCTCTGGATGTTGTTGGGCTGTCCTGGTTGAAACGCCTCTGCAACATTGTGTGGAAATCTCTGACAATCCCTCTGGATTATTTGACTGGGGTGGTGGTCCAGCTTTTAACTCCAGTCTTTCCCCAACTTCACTGGGAGTTCATTTTTTTAATTCCTCCACTTCCCAATGGGAGTCACTGAGGTTAAATTCCTTCGGAGCTTCTCTGTCCAACACCACAACTGATTTGAATTTTGCCTGAAAGCATGTTTCTTAACTGATGGCATTTTCGAGGGTCATAAATGTTATTTTGCAGCATGCTGGAAGTATACCGACCAAAGGTGCGGCAGAGGTAAGCGTACGTGACGTGCATGTTACGTAATGTTGTCTGATTGGTTTATTGGTCGCAGCGTATGTCGTGCACGTATTAAATCCCAGTCTCAGCGGAAAATGGTCCGATCGTCACACATGCAAAGTGCTGAGCCAGTTTTAGGAGTCAACAAAGCAACTGGTGTCATGCCACGTAACATTGAGTAGGGTTTAAAACTTTCATCAGCTATCACAGATTTATGGAAATGTTTTTCTGGAAATGTTTTTCATGACGATGTTGTCATTATATTGATTTCATTTTCATTTTCTGACCCACTTGTCCTGTGTGTACTTATGTGAATAACAGGCATTGTGCCTTTCCGTGTTCTTTTTCGACAATTTTATAAAAACAACTTGAAATGTTTTATGATTAATGGTGATGTTGGGCTTGTACTATTTGGGACTGTATGAAAACAAAGAAAACAATCATGATTTGTTTTTAAGTTCTAAAGTACTGTGTATAACATGGTCTATATAGGAAATGTTTTACCAGTCCGGTCCTCTCGGTAATAGATTTTCCTTCATGTGGCCCCCGAAATAGAATGATACCCCTAATCTAGATATTTACAAAGATGGTCATCCACCCCTGAGTCCCCACAACAGATGTCACCCAAAATCTGCAAAAATTAACAGATCTTTTCAGTGGAGCACGGCATTGCAGCACCACAACTACAGGTGGACACGGCGGGAAAATGGAAAAATATGACACCAAACAGACCAGGCATTTGTTATCCAAATGATTTGGAACACAATATTGTGAAATACTTTCATCTGTATGTATTAGAAGGACTGCAATTGGATGGAGACCAGATCATGGTGTACCCTGGCTCTGCCTGAAAATAGCTGGGATAGGCTCCAGCACTCATGTGACCCTTGTGGGGATAAGCGGCTCAAATAATGGATGAATGACTTAAAAACATATAATAGGCACGATATGTTTACTATCATCATTTATAAGTTAATTTGCAAAAGAAAGCTCTGTGATTCCTTATTAAGTTGAATATTCACCTTATTTATTGAATGACTCTCGTCCTTTGATGAGTGTCAATTTTAGTTTTCAACGGTGGAGCATTCTTCACAAAAATGTTTGTTTTGCGTTTCAGCAATCCAGCATATAAAAAACACATTTTAATGAAAAAAAAGTGTTGTCTTATCTCTCTACCTTTTGAAAATTAAATTTAGAAGTGATGGGTGAAATGATTCAATTGGCTCAGCAACTGCGAAAGAACGTATTGAACGCAGGCGTGTTTTGCCACTGAGTGGCAACTCAGTGATGGGGAGACTTCGGCGGGGAATGTGACATCAGTGAATACCCTTGATGCTGACTCGGGAGTCCCTTGTACCACATTTACCGAGTGACCTGAAAGAATTGGCAATGCAGGGGAGTGAGGTCATTTGCTGGTCCTGCTAATGAGCATCATGAGAGAAACAGTTTCAGTGTAGTTATGTTTGCCAACCACAGTCGGGTCCCCATTTGGTAAAGGGGCTGATGGGCTTTTTTGTTTTGCCATAAAGAGCCCCACGATGTCAACTCCCCGTCAGAGAATCAAACCCGGTCTTCTGCGTAAGAGGTAGCAATACTGTCCAGTGTACTCCTCCCACTTTCCAAAAATTACAACATTAATCGGACACTCTAAAATTGCCCCAAGGTCTGATTGTGAGTGCAACTGTTTGTCTTGACGTGGCCTGCAATTGGCTGGCAACCAGCTTAGGGTGTACCCTGCCTCCTGCCCCTTGACATATTGTAGATAACATTGGATCTGAAAGTCTATCTCCCCACACGGGGTTAAATTCCACGACCCTGAGATTAATAGTCTCATGCTTTATCGACTGAGCCAGAGAGACCTGTACGCAGTTTCACACATACACACTTGTGATCTTGTGGTACCTGCATGGTTCAAGCTTGCTCCTTTCATTTGACCGCATCCCAATTGCCATGTAGATGGAGTGTATAAATGTCAGGAGTCGCTGTGCCCCACAAGTAGGATGTGACGTAGAGGTGAAAGAGAAATCCTGGAAGGAACTAGATGAAGTTGTTGTGGGCATCTTAGACACAGAGAACGTTGTGATTGGTTGAGATTGTAATGGACATGTTGGTGAAAGAAGCAGGAGTGATGAAGAAATAAAGGGAAAGTCCAGCATTAGGTTAAGAAACATGATGGACAGATGGTTTTAGACTTGGTGAAAAAAGATGGAAATGGCTGTCATGAACCGTTTCTTCCAGAAGAGGCAATAACATAGGGTGCACGCAGGTGGATTACATATTGCGCAGAAGAAGTCATCTGAAGGAGGTGACCTGTAAGGTCGTGGCAGGGAACACTGTGGCCTGACAACATTGGATGGTGGTGTGAAAAATGACTTTGGTGGTGGGGAGGAAGAATAATAAGACAAAGGCAGAACAGAGAACCATGTGGTAGAAGCTGAGACAGGAAGAGTGTTGTGTGGCTTCTCAGAAAGAGGTGAGACAGGCTGTTGGTGGACAGGAGGAGCGTTCAGAAGACTGGACCACGACAGCCAAGGTGATCAGAGAGACAGGCAGGAGAGTACTTGGTCTATTTTCTAGCAGGCAAGAAGAGAAATAAAAGGAAGAGGAAATCATAAGTGAGAAATTTGGTTAAAGTGGTCCGTATACCAGTTTTGGTTAGGTGAGCATGCACCGATGTGCTTAAAAGAAAGTGAGGAAAATTTCTGAAATGAAATTGAGGTCACATCTAAATAAATGCCATCTGTTCAAGTTGTCATGATTCCCGCTGGGAATTTTACTTATTCTTAATACTAAATTCCGTCATTTAGACTTTGCCACTTGCAAAGCTTTCCTCAACTGAGTTCCAACATAATGGAAGAGATCTTCACCCAGCGAACGAGCTCCGACTTTGAACATGAGAGCAATCTCGCCCCCCTTGCAATCCACCGATTTGGCGTGAACATTCATGTGGAAAACTCCCAACTAAGCCTGGGAACGATATTTGTTGGGGAAAAAAAAAATCAGAGGCATTTCTCACATGATCAAGTGGCTCAGATTTCTGCTTTTCCCGCAGGAGTACTGTGTGAGAATAATTCCTGTATTCCACCATTTCGGCTTTCATCATGCAGAATGTTTCCAACATATTTGGCCTGGGAAAAAATAAATCTATTTCAGAAATAATAAGTGGCAGGGACCTCCACAGATTTTCCATTTGGTTTGGAAGTTTGGATTTCTAGTTTTCATTGGGATTCTTCTGGCCAGTCTTATGTAATGACTGAAAACTGTGAAGAATTTCAGTGCAGCAGCATGTGTCCCATATGGTCTAGCGGTCAGGATTCCTGGTTTTCACCCAGGTGGCCCGGGTTCAACTCCCGGTATGGGAATGTTGACAGGACTTTGTATTTTAGTCTTTGATTTAAATGCTGAAAGTTCCCAACACGGTTAAAAATAACAGAGTAATCAGTGTTTTATTTACAGCAAAAGTGCCCCATCTAATATCCCTTTCAGGATTACTGTTTTTTATTCGTCTCCTGTTTACCCCGATGGGACTGAAACCTCAATACTGTTGATATGATTGGCTGACGCTTGAAAGAAAATACAGAATTTGAAAAAAATGAGTTTAAGCAACATCGTGTCTCATATGGTCTTGCGATTCTTGTTTCACCCTGGACGGCCAGGTTCAATTTCCAGTATGTGAATCTTCTGAATGCAGAACTTTACCGCAACTGTACATCTCCCACAGTGTGAAAAATAAAAATCACATGGCCAACATGTCGGAACTTGTGTTTTTCAACCAAAAGGCCTGGATTCAACTCTTTGGCTGAAATGTGTGCATCGATGCACCAGTCTTGCCGGACGACATGGAAGTCTGCAGGCACACATGCAAGTCATTGGATTTTTTCCCTGAATAAGCACACGTCCAACATTTACCGTGAAGAAAAGAAGCATTTGTACACCCTGCCATTTTGCAAGTTATCCGACTTAGAAATCATGGAGGGGTCTGAAATTTTCATTGTCGGTGCATGTCAACTGTGAGAGAGATAATCTCAAAAGAAAAATCCAGAAATAACAATGTATGTTTTTTTAACTATTTATTTGTGTGACAGCTACAAATAAGTATTTGAACAGCTGTCTAGCAGTGAGAATTCTGACCCTCAAAGACCTGTTAGTCCGCCTTTAAAAGTCCACCTCGACTCCATGTATTATCCTGAATCAGATGTACCTGTGTGAGGTCATTAGCTGCATCAAGACACCTGTCCACCCCACAAAATTGTACAACTCCACACGGCTGGAAAGGGCGAGGGGGAAATTGCCAACCAGCTTGGTGAAAAAAGGTCCAACTGCTGGAGCAATCATGAGAAAATGGAAGAAGCTAAACATGACGGGCAGGGTACACCCTGAACTGGTTGCCAGCCAATCAGGGCAGGGCACATGGAGACAGACAACAGTCGCACTCACAATCACACCTCAGAGGAATTTTGAGTCTTCAATGAATGCTTGAATGTTTTTGGAATTTCCATACAGGCAGGGGCCGGGTTTTGAATCCCGCTCCTCAGAACTGTTAGGCCAATGCTCGACAGCTACACCACCGTTGTTTGAACAGTCGCAATAAAAAATAAACTGAAAATGTGCATTAATATGGTTAGTGACATTGGTTTGCTATTATTTTGAACACTACTGTATATTATTTGCATCCAATGGTTCAAAATCGGATTGTGAGGAGATCGACATTTGGAAAGTGAGAGTGATCATGTTTCATGATGACTATCAACAATAAGCGACTTTCTTCACTTTGGGAGGACTTTTGTTGCTTACAACCAAATATTTCATGCAGTGTTTGGCAGATGTATAATGTGTTCAGTATGTAATTGTATTTTTAATCTTTAAATGGGTCGAACATGAACAATTACTTGTCGGCATGGTGTTTGCTCTGCACACAAAGATGACCTTGGTGGAACATGCTGAGAGATTTGCATGCTCGACATGATGACATGCAGACCAAGAAAACTAGTGACTTTGTGCAGACTGAAAAGACTGCCAGTAAGATACAGTACATGTGTCTATCTTTCGCCGAATGTGATTTTAGGAAGTGGCCCTCAGCCAATGAGGAGACAAGACAAAAAATCATAACTTAGACTCTGATAGCAGAGGATGGTTTTGATCCATCGACCTCTGGGTTATGGGCCCAGCACGCTTCCGCTGCGCCACTCCGCTGTAACTTCTCCTTCTTTGTATGTACTTTTGTACCCGTCTGAAAGGAATTCGGCTCCGCTGTTGCATGCCTGGATCAGACTCCAAGACACATTTGGTATTTGGTCAACTTTTATGATCATTGGTGTTTATCAAAGTGCTGATCTGTACTGGCATCTTTCTGGGTACTTACAGTGATTTTAAATGGACAGATCATTGAAGAGGGGATTTTTTTCCCAGTTGGAAGTGAACTGATGGAATGAAAACACAAGTCTTTATTGCACAATATTTCACACGATGAGAAAGAGTTTAAAAAGTGGCATTCAGAGAATAAGTTTGAAAGCCTAATGCCACCACGATGATGGAACATTTTGGATTGAAGCCTGATGAACGCAGCCATCCTGCTCGCACCAATGAGCCGATCAATCAAACGGAACAATGTAGATACAAAAGTGACAGCGTCCAGGATCGAACTCGTGCACGTGACGTCATCATTTTCACAGCGCCATGTTGCCGGTCAAAAAGAGCAGCTCGACAGTGTGGGGCACATTGAACCGGAGCAGAACATACACAATGCACGAGACTTGTTATGCTGTTGGTTTTTACAACAGATGAGACAGAAATTCAAAGAGATCATTCTATGGAATACCAGCTGAAATGATGAGAAAAGATTGATGGATTTTGGCAATTAAACATGATGGATGCTGCTCAACCAAATACACACGACTGTGTAGCGATCACTTCATTTCAGGTAGGAATTATTCTTCTCAATCTCAAATTCCCAAGAAGTACTCATCATGCCAAGTTGGATCATTATAAATAAATAATAAATAAATATATAAACAGGGAGTCGTCTCCAACATACACAGAAGTGTGTTGCGGCCACACGTTAAACTTCGGTGAACCTCTCCCCAACAGATGTTTTTTTTTTTTTTTTTTAATATGAATTGTTCTCAAATGAGTCCAATGCGTATTTAAAAAAAGAAAATAAACCGTAGGTCACAGTGATGTTTACGTAAGTTAACATATGGCTGTAACACACTTCTGTTATCGGGGCTAAAGGGTATCTTCTTTTCCTTTCGGCTTGTCCCGTTAGGAGTCGCCACAGCGTGTCATCTTTTGCCATCTTAGCCTATCTCCTGCATCTTCCTCTCTAACCCCAACTGCCCTCATGTCTTCCCTCACCACATCCATAAACCTTCTCTTTGGTCTTCCTCTCGCTCTTTTGCCTGGGAGCGCCATCCTCAGCACCCTTCTACCAATATACTCACTCTCTCGCCTCTGAACATGTCCAAACCATCGAAGTCTGCTCTCTCGAATCTTGTCTCCAAAAAATCCAACTTTGGCCGTCCCTCTAATGAGCTCATTTCTAATCCTATCCAAACCTGCTCACTCTGAGCGAGAACCTCAACATCTTCATTTCTGCTACCTCCAGTTCTGCTTCGTGTTGTTTCTTCAGTGCCACCGTCTCTAATCCGTACATCATGGCCGGCCTCACCACTGTTTTGTAAACTTTGCCCTTCATCCTAGCAGACACTCTTCTGTCACATAACACACCAGACACCTTTCGCCAGCTGTTCCAACCTGCTTGGACCCGTTTCTTCTTGCTCTGTATTGTTGACCCCAAGTATTTGAAGTCGTCAACCCTCGCTATCTCTTCTCCCTGTAGCCTCACTCTTCCCCCTCCACTTTTCTCATTCACGCACATATATTTTGTTTTACTTCGGCTAATCTTCATTCCTCTCCTTTACAGTGCATGTCTCCATCTTTCTAATCGTTTCTCTGCATGCTCCCTGCTTTCACTGCATATGACAATATCATCTGCGAACATCATGGTCCAAGGGGATTCCAGTCTAACCTCATCTGTCAGCCTATCCATTACCACTGCAAACAGGAAGGGGCTCAGAGCTGATCCCTGATGCAGTCCCACCTCCACCTTAAATTCCTCTGTCACACCTAACGCACACCTCACCATTGTTCTGCTGCCATCATACATGTCCTGTACTATTTTAACATACTTCTCTGCCACACCAGACTTACGCTTGCAGTACCACAGTTCCTCTCTTGGTACTCTGTCGTCGGCTTTCTCTAGATCCACAAAGACACAATGTAGCTCCTTCTGACCTTCTCTGTACTTTTCCACTAGCATCCTCAAGGCAAACAATGCATCTGTGGTACTCTTTTTAGGCATGAAACCATACTGTTGCTCGCAGATACTTACTTCTGTCTTGAGTCTAGCCTCCACTACTCTTTCCCATAACTTCATTGTGTGGCTCATCAACTTTATTCCTCTATAGTTCCCACAGCTCTGAACATCCCCTTTGTTCTTAAAAATGGGAACTAGAACACTTTTCCTCCATTCTTCAGGCATCTTTTCGCCCGCTAGTATTCTGTTGAATAAGTTGGTCAAAAACTCCACAGCCGTCTCTCCAAATTGCTTCCATACCTCTACCGGTATGTCATCAGGACCAACTGCCTTTCCATTTTTCATCCTTTGCAGTGCCTTTCTGACTTCCCCCTGAGTAATCATTGCCACTTCCTGGTCCTTCACACTTGCCTCTTCAACTCTTCCTTCTCTCTCATTTCCTTCATTCACCAACTTCTCAAAGTATTCTTTCCATCTATTTAGCACACTACTGGCACCAGTCAACGCATTTCCATCTCTATCCTTAATCACCCTAACCTTCTGCACATCCTTCCCATCTCTATCCCTCTGTGTGGCCAACCTGTAGAGATCCTTTTCTCCTTCTTTCGTGTCCAACCTGGTGGACATGTCTTCATATGCCTCTTGTTTAGCCTTTGCCACCTCTACCTTTGCCCTACGTCGCATCTCGATGTACTCCTTTCGCCTCTCCTCAGTCCTCTCAGTATCCCACTTCTTCTTCGCTAATCTCTTTCCTTGTATGACTCCCTGTATTTTGGGGTTCCACCTCCAAGTCTCCTTCTCCCCTTTTCTACCAGAAGACACACCAAGTACTCTCCTGCCTGTCTCTCTGATTACCTTGGCTGTCGTTGTCCAGTCCATCGAGAGCCTGTTTTACCTCTTTCCGAAAGGCCGCACAACATTCTTCCTTTCTCAGCTTCCACCACATGGTTCTCTGCTCTACCTTTGTCTTCTTAATCTTCCTACCCACCACCAGAGTCATCCTACCCACCACCAACCTATGGTGTCAAGCTACACTCTCCCCTACCACTACTTTACAGTCAGTAATCTCCTTCAGATTACATCGTCTGCACAAAATATAATCCCACCTGCGTGCTTCTACCTCCGCTCTTGTAGGTCACTATATGTTCCTCCCTCTTCTGGAAATAAGTATTCACTACAGCCATCTCCATCCTTTTTGCAAAATCCACCACCATCTGTCCCTCAAAGTTCCTTTCCTGGATGCCGTACTTACCCATCACCTCTTCATCGCCCGTTTCCTTTACCAATATGTCCATTACAATCTGGACCAATCACAACTCTCTCTCTGTCTGGGATGCTCAGAACTACTTCATCTAGTTCCTTCCAGAATTTCTCTTTCAACTCTAGGTCACATCCTACCTGTGGGGCATAGCCGCTAACCACATAATACTTACCCTCAATTTCAAATTTCAACCTCATCACTCAACCTGATACTCTTTTCACCTCCAAGACATTCTTAGCCAGCTCTTCTTTTAAAATAACCCCTACTCCATTTCTCTTCCCATCTTCTCCGTGGTAGAATAATTTAAACCCTGCTCCTAAACTTCTAGCCTTTCTACCTTTCCACCTGCTCTCTTGTAGGATGTTAGTAGATCAATTGGTTAGTGTGTTTGGCTGTTAACTGAGAGGTTTGTAGTTTCAGCTTCAGGATTCAGAGGTTTCACCGTTACACTATGGACATGTTGTTTACAGTGAGACAAGCCCAAACAGGTTCCACCGAGACTTGAAGTCTGATTAGTGGATTCAGAGTACAGAGTGCTCACCATTACACTATGGAACCCTTTTGACATGTGTGAGAGGGGCATTTGACTTATGCATGAAGAAATACCATCTTCATCATGGTATCCCCCCTGCCAGTTAAGTTTGTGCTAAACTGGCGCGAGCATGCAAATCACACCCGGTCACGCTAAATCAAGCGACGGTGTCATCACGATCACGAGAACAACCACACACACACACACCGGGCAAACCTGAACGTAATACATAAAAAATTATGCTTTCTATTTTAATTTTGCGGTAGTAAATTGAAACCCAGAAAGGAGTGTAACATCGGGAGACGCGAATTAAGTGGAAAAATCTTAACCTTAAACCTCTAATCCAGATGTTTGACTGGAACTGACAAGACTTCCTTTTCAAACAGTTGGATGTTCAGCTCAATACATTACTGCCAACTCGTGAGGCCTACTCCGCATGACACCTGCTTCGGCCATTCTTCGATATACAGCTTTGGGATACATGCAAGAGTTTGGCAATGCATGGGACAGGGAGAATGAGTTTGAGCATACTGCAAAGGTAGTCTGAGGATATGACCAGCCGTTGTTGTCCAGCTGGTCCCTACTCAAAATGCACAACAGCAGTTTGTTGTTCTTCCCTATGTTTTTCTCAATTTATTAGTCTGTGCAAATTAGCCAGTTCATCCAAAATATATGAAGGAACAGCTACATGACAAGACAAGGCATTTAAAAAAAAAAAAAAAAGTTCTTGAGTGCACACAATGTCGAGGAAATCCTGATCAAGTGTCACATGCTGAAGCACGTGCACCAATCGATCACGGAGTCTATCAAAAAACTATGAACAAGCAAAAGTTCCTTGAAGAGAGAGGGAGAAAAAAAAACATTATATGCCCATAAATTGTCAGTTAAAAATAAAAAACTTTCAAATTTCAGTAATCTTAATTAAAATATATTTTATCTGAAATACACTACAGGATGTGCTTACAAGCACACATTTTCTAATAATCTTCAAAATAAGTAAGCTTTTAAATCAACTTACATACCATAGAGCAGGGGTCAGGAACCTATGGCTCGCGAGCCATACCTGGCTCTTTTGGTGGTTGCATATGGCTCGCCGAGCCCTCATAATGACACGCCGTCCATGTGATTTTTGTCGTGCAGAGAAGGTTTGTCCTAGTGGCGTTGCCGTAGTTAGGGGTGGAAGACAACACAAATGACGTAGAGACAGTTTGCCATAGTGGGTATCTGTAGTTTTTGCGCAGTAGTTGAAGTCCAGTGCTGCAGAAGGGTCTAATGCTGATCTTATCAGAACAACTATTTATGGAAACGCTTTTGACAAAGGTCGCTCAAAGAAAAGAATACGAGTACCACCGAAGTTTTCAACAAGAATGGACAGCCATGGTGGAGATGGAGGGTTCTGCTGTGTGTTTAAATCCACAGATGCGGAGTATGCCAAAGCGTTCGTCTTCGATGTTGCCAATCAACATTTTGCCAAGTTCGCATCAAGACAAGATAATCAAACGAATAAAAGACACGCCTTTGTTGGCAAGAACTGTTCACCATCCCACCAGCATGATAGAAAATCAAATTGAATTACGTTCACAATAACAGATGGAAATCTCAACGCCTGCGTGAAGATGAATCTGACAGTGTATGAAACAGACTGTCAAGCCATTAGCAAAACCAGGAAGCACCTGAAGTCGCATTAGTGGTAAGAAGTGCTTTTGTCATCATTGGTTAGCGACATCATAATGTTATTTAAAAGAATTCAGAGACTGTATTGTCCTGTAAAAGTGTTGGTTTGACATAAATGCTCAAATACACCTGTATTTAGTTTTTTAAATATTGAATGGCTCTTTTGAAACATGCATTTTAAAATATTTGGCATTTATGGCTCTCTCAGTCAAAAAGGTTCCCGACCCCTGCCATAGAGGGTTGTTTATTATGCCACAAATAACAGAACAAAGTGTTGTACCCAAAAGTAATAAAAATGCAACCCGACATGATGAAAAATGTGCACGTACACAACAGCTCTTTTGCCATTTATAGACATCGCATCTTTTGCATTTCACGTAACCGACCGCATCATTATTTATGTTGTGCAGTTGATCAAACGTGAAGCTGAGAAGCAGCATTGCTGTCAAATATGTCCGTGGGGAAAATAACTACGCTCCGTTGCCAAATTTTCGGCTGTAATGTGTTACACTCCTTTTTAACAACATACCACAGGAAAATACAAGCATTGAACTCACCGCTGTGTTGGCGTGAGCGTCCATGACCTCCACAGAGATGTTTTTTTTTTTTTTTTTTTTAATTAACACTGCTGCACTTTGAGTTGTGTTTGCTGTCATGCAAGGTGCTATACTACCACTGCTGTTACTACTATTATGACGACTAATACTAATACTAATAATAAAATTCGCCAGAAAAAAAAATATATATATATATATATATTTTGGGCTTATCTTATAGTGATAGTAGACTTCCTCCATGTCAGCAGGGAGGATGATTGGAAATCTTCCAGCCATTTGTGTACCTCGTCTTCGCTAGTAATTCTTAATTTAAGTTGGGCCCTAAATTGTCCTTCAGCAATGTTTTGATATGTGCAGACTAAATGTTCATAGCCCTCGGGTAGAAGTTTCTGGAAGAAAAAAAAAAAGAATAGCTAAAGTTACCTCAATAGTTTAAGTATCCATCTTTACGACCATCCGTAGCCCATCAAACACAATTAAATCATAGTTTCTATTTAACACACTTCAATCATGGCACAATAATCCCTGATCCTGCAAGGAAACCATATTTGGTTTCTGAAGAAAACATGCATTTTCGCAAACGGCCATATGCATAGCAAAGTGCATGCAGTAAATTAGCTATCACAATGTAAACGTATCCATATGAACGTTAATATTATTAGAGCATTAAGTGTAGTCCTTGCCTCGAAAAGGTTGACAATTGATGTCGCTTGCAGTGTAAACACCGCGGCATGATGTTGCTGTGAATAATGACTGTGTGTCCTTCTGGCGCGAAATACTACCTACAACTTGTACCTCTTCCCCTTGTTTCACAGTGTCAGCAGGTGTTCAGCATCCGTCGGGGATGCATTTCCCTCGGTGACCGATGGTGTCGCGTGTCGTGTACTCGGCTCCAAATAGGCAGAAGCAGCCAAGAGAAGAAGAAGGCGTTGCGGGACCAATCAAATGGTTTGGGGGCGCGGTTTTCCCCTCATCATCTTTGGAAAAGAAAACTCGCATCAGGCGAACGTCACAACTCCAGTTCGACACAACTGAAATCGTTGCTCGTGCGCTGTCAAGAGGACCAGCAAACTGCTTCACTCGCCGGAATTGCGTTCGGAACTACAGTGCCCTGAAGGTGACGAACAAAACAAATCGTGGAACCTTCCAGAAAACACAAAACAAACGAGAATGTCCGTAAAATTACAAAAACAATTTTACAAAACACGAATATGGAAGAAATTCATTGCCATCTGTAGCTGCCATAAGTGTCAGTTATAATACTTAATGTTTAATTTAAGTGTTTATTTATTTGTATGAATTAAAGTGCGGATTAAAGTAGAGAAGAATTTATGTTCTTTAAAGAAAACATTTACTTTTTGTTAGTTCACGTTTCTGTAGCGGAACCTTTTGTTCACCAATGTTGTTGGTGTGAGGACGCTTATTTTGGGGCACTTCCTGTACAAACAGTATTTCAGCGGCAAAGATTCAACGGGAGAGAGAGAAGCAAGAAAAATAACTTCGTTTGGTCAGAAGGTCAACGAGGTGTGTTTATTGCTTGTGTTTTGTCATTTATTTGTGTCGTATGAATTTTAATGTGGATGTATTTAGTTTTGTATCCAGTTCATACGGCATCGAAGCATCTTGAAATGAAAGCTTGTTGACGTGCGAATAAAGGCCTGTGAAAAAGAGCAAAGTGTCCGGAGTGACTGAACTGGAGTTACACCATCAGAGTATGAATTCAAATTTCGAACATTATTTTTCAGCGTTGAAATCCAACACACAAATATCTGTCTGAAAAATACAGCGTAACACAAGGAGCTCTTATTTCTGTAACAATGTGAAGATAAATTCAATGCAAGTTCACCTTTTCACAACTTAAATGATTTAAACATTTTACCAGAATAAGAGCTCCTTGAGGAACCCATTCAAGATATATCCAGCCATCCATTTTCTGAGCCGCTTATCCTCACCAGGGTTGCAGGAGTATTTGCTTGAGCCAATCCGAGGAATCTTCAAGGAGGCCTCAGGGTAGACCATCAATTGGTTGCTAGCCAATCTCAGGGCACATGGAAACAGACAACAGTCGAGCAATTTAGAGTGTCCAATTCGTGCATGTTGTTGGGATGTGGGAGGAAACCGGAGTACCCGGAGAAAACCCACGCAGTCACTGAGAGAACATGCAAGCTTGACACAGTCGGGTCCAGGATTTGAGCCTCGGTCCTCAGAACTGTGAGGCCAACGCTCTACAGGTACTCCACAGTGCTTCCCTTATTTGATCCATATAAAATATTGGGCCAATTGCAGTAATGTTTCTGAGGTTGAAATTGCCAAGAGTAGAGATGTAGTCATAAATTTTGGTGAAGATTGTTGACAGATTTTGGCTTCAAGCAAGAGGCCTGCCGTGTTTTTATGATTTTAATGATGACACCCAAATAAATGGATTTTTCCACATATTAAATAAGTGGTTGACATAATTTTTGAGTATGAGCTGTTATTCATGTGGTGCGATGACGGATGACAGCAAGGTATGATATGTCATCTTGAACAATTTCAAATTTGCACCGTGGAGACTTATACTTTGAACGCTATGTATTTTGTTCAATGTTTTAATGATGTCAACATCAAATAAGCAAACTTTTGATTGAGTAGTTGTGTATTTGTGATCTTTAATAAATGACACTTGTTAAAACTGAGTTTGACTCAATTTGCTTGTACAGTACATCAAAGACATTTTCTCCATGAAAAAGGAATGAATGTCTTTCAACCATTTGGGGACCATCCATGACCAAAATGCTCTCAACTCAAAGCAAATGGCCAAAGTAAAAAAGAACAGCACAGCTGGGGCAATGTGGAGGATCACAAGGAAATTGCCTCTGAGCTCCTCTATCAGATCGTGTTGACAGGATGAAGAGATGATAAAAAGTCAGAACATGATATGACACTCCCACTGACAACAAATGAGGGAAATTATCTCTGTGGGAGAATTTTTACCCATAAAACCAAATGGCACAGAAGACACACTGGAGAGAAACCTTTTCCCTGTTCAGTTTGTGGTCAGATTCTCCTCCATATTGTCCTGATGAACGCCACAAGGGGTACGTGGCCCACACACAGACACAGATGCACACAAAGATTTCACCGTTTTCATATGAAAATAATTGCAGAGGTCTGTGCTAACTAGGATTTAAATATAGATGTTTCTACAATTGGTATCTGTTCCTATCTTAATAAAAGTGCAATGAATATTGCTACGATGTGGGAAACACCTGAACTGGGCTGCAGGTGTTTGATAATGACACATTCAATGCAGTCGGGTTTGCCTCTCAAATAGGCCCAAGCTAATAAGTGCAAATCAAAGCTTACACAGCCATAACCAACAATATTGACTGCATTTTGATTGTATTTTTCAAATGGTGTTGTACATAATTCTTTCAAATTCAATTCTTCCATTCATCCATTTTCTTAGCCGCTTATCCTCACAAGGGTCAGGGGAGTGCTGGATTGCACTGGAGTACTGGAGTGCAGCACTTCCTTTCTCAAGTCCAGTATTTATTTGGAGGAATACTTTTAAAAACGTGTCCTCCTCAAAAACCTAATTTCCATTTCAGCTCGACTCATATTTATGGAAAAGCTTTATACTGTACAGTACGTACTTATTTATAAGTAACTACGATAGCATCATTTTATGAAAACATGACTACGTAATGAAGGCAATACTTAATTGCAGACAGTTTCAACATGAAACAAGATCTTTTTTTTCAGTAATATGTTGAAATAAAAACATTCAACTCATCCTTACATCACAGTCACAAAACTGCAAAGAAAGTCTTTCATCATTTATTTTTTTACGGAATTTTGAAAATCCTTATTTATTTTTTCTGCTACTACTACTGTAGTAATATTCTGCTGATACTTTATTCTCAAAAAACGTTTCTTTGTGAAAAAAAAATGTCCAACATGGAGTTCACGGAGAACCAGTCACTGTTTACGGCCCGTCTTTGCTGCCACCAAACGGCTGTAATTCAAACTGCACTTTTAAAATGGACAAGTTAATGCGCGACAAAATAAAGTTCCCAATAACAGTTCGATAATAACGTTGTAGAATTTCAAATAAACATCTTAATAATTTTTATTTGCAAAATATAAAGTGCGATTTGTAATTTGTTGAATTGCTGTCTATTGTGTGTTTTACTGTAATTCAACTGCGGTGTACTGTTTTGTAGTTTGAACGCAGAATGATTTTGCTGGTGACAAGGCCACTTGGGAAACGTCAGTGGAAGGAGGCGCAGGCAACCTTGCTAGCGGACGTCTTGGCTCGTTCATCACCCACAAACTTGGTTCTTTTTGGGTAAGTAGGAGAATTAAAATGTATGTATGGTAAGATAACTTCGAGTATAAGCCTATAATATTTGTTATCCGCTGCTATAGTTCGAAATAGGGTGTCAGCTTCCAAACATAATTGGACTCATTGTCAGTTAATGCAAATTGAGAGGAATGCGGCTGGTCTTGGAGATTCCGCCTCGCAACCTAGCATAGGGAACACGTGTCAAGTTTGAACGTAAAATGCGCAAGTGCTGCCCACTGCAAGAAAGATGTATTGAGCAATATGCCATTATTGTAATTTTAATACACTCACTTCATTTGAGATTTGGGCTGGTGTGTGTTTATTTTGCATATTCATAAAGTGAAAAGAAAGAACATGAGGGGAAAATGGGCAGCCGAGCACTTGGCCAGGAGACAGCTGCACCTGGTAGGTATGTTACATGAAATGTGAAACTCATGGAATTGAAAAGTCTCTCCTATCATTGGAAGGAGCTTTGAAAACCCTTTAAAATATTACTCAAAGCATCTCAAGCGCTCGAATAACATGAGTTATAACTATTTAAAGATTGAGAATATGGGCGAATTATGGTATTGGTAAAATAAAAGAATAGAACAAAAAATTGTGACCTTCAAGTTTAATTGGGCTCTTCAAAATGTCATAACTTTTTTTACTTTCTCAATGGATTTTCATGACATTTCAGTGATGACAGCTTGACGAAAGCTGTCATAATGCCATTTGCACTTATTTTCATTACAATTGCATACAAAGCATATTTGTCAATTTGACTGATTTTGCAATGCGACCAACATTTTTGCGAGTGTTAAAAAAAACAATACTAGCGGTCATATCACCTTCATATTTCACTTATGCATTGATAAGTACACATAAAGCATAAATGAAGTACTTTAAAAATATATATATACTAACTGGCAGGTTTTAAATGGAGAAAAAATTGTAATAAAAAGTACTACAACTTCTTCTCTAGCAATTTTGAAAAATCAAAATGGAGGTTGTAGATGGAAACGTAGACTACATCATCAGCTTCTGTGTGTTTTGGTCCAAGAATAAACAAGCCTTGTACAGACAAAATAGTGACGCACACCGCACTGCAGTTTGTATCTATAGCACAGGCAGAACCGTACAATGAACGGCCGGGTTGTCGTGTACCTACTTGGTGAGTGACTGGTAGAACAATTTAATTGCATGGTCGAAGGTACAATAAACCTTTGTATCAGCCTGTTTCCATTTATACAAGAGAATACGTCATGGCTTGCTCCGAGAATATTAACTATGCGTCCAATCCAACTGGCCCGCCTTTCGCAGAAAGTGCATATGTGAATGAATTGAGATGACATTTCTTTCTTTTTTTTAAATATTTATTTTGTATTTATTAAATGGGAATAACTGGTGTTATGTGACAGAAGAGTCTCTGCTAGGATGAAGGGCAAAGTTTATAAAACAGTGGTGAGGCCGGCCATGATGTACAGATTAGAGACGGTGGCACTGAAGAAATAACAGGAAGCAGAACTGGAGGTAGCAGAAATGAAGATGTTGAGGTTCTCGCTCGGAGTGAGCAGGTTGGATAGGATTAGAAATGAGCTCATTAGAGGGACAGCCAAAGCTGGATGTTTTGGAGACAAGATTCGAGAGAGCAGACTTCGATGGTTTGGACATGTTCAGAGGCGAGAGAGTGAGTATATTGGTAGAAGGATGCTGAGGATGGAGCTCCAGGCAAAAGAGCGAGAGGAAGACCAAAGAGAAGTTTATGGATGTGGTGAGGGAAGACATGAGGGCAGTTGGGGTTAGAGAGGAAGATGCAGGAGATAGGCTAAGATGGCAAAAGATGACACGCTGTGGCGACCCCTAACGGGACAAGCCGAAAGGAAAAGAAGAAGAAAGAAGAAGATAGATAGATAGAAGATAGATATAGATAGATAGATAGAGATAGATAGATAGATAGATAGATAGATAGATAGATAGATAGATAGATAGATAGATAGATAGATAGATGATAGATAGATAGATAGATAGATAGATAGATAGATAGATAGATAGATAGATAGATAGATAGATAGATAGATAGTAGATAGATAGATAGATAGATAGATAAGGTTGATGGATGTGATGGATGTTGGAGGGAGGGTCAGTGGGTGTGAGAGAAGAAGATGCACGAGATAGGCTTAGATGGAAAAAGATGACACGCTGTGGCGACCCCTAACGGGATAAGCTGAAAGGAAAAGAAGAGTTGATAAAGGCACAGGTTAGCCGCTGAAATGTCTGTTTAGTGTAAGTCCACAATTGCACGTCATGACAAAACATTTTGAAATGAAAGCTTTTCACATCTCTGCTAACACTTGTCTTGAGTTATCATATTACTTAGCATGATCGCCAGTAGCTGATTCATGCTGCATCACGGGTTTACAGCATTGCAGCACTTTTTTTTTTTTTGGGGGGGGGGGTATCACCAAATGTGAGATTTGTGAAGTTTTATTCAAGTTGTCTGGATAATTTTCAATTAAGAATTTGCATTTAAGACTAGTTATAACTTTTTA
This sequence comes from Syngnathoides biaculeatus, assembly GCF_019802595.1. Taxonomy (NCBI): domain Eukaryota; kingdom Metazoa; phylum Chordata; class Actinopteri; order Syngnathiformes; family Syngnathidae; genus Syngnathoides; species Syngnathoides biaculeatus. The sequence continues at coordinate 1,946,809 of NC_084660.1, forward strand.
TGTCATTTAAGCTTCATCAAACTAAGCTCCAGCACTCCCGCCACCCTTGTGAGGATAAGTGGCTAAGAAAATGGATGGATGGCATGGAACTGATGAATTAGTGAATCTTTATTTAAGAACTATTTGTTGTATTTGTTTGCTTTGCAAAATGGAATGCCAGCACAACGAAATGAGATGCTAATTTGTTAATTCATGATAATGATGATTGTGTGATGATTAATGATAATGATGATGAATAATTACCTGTTAATTGATGTCCACGCTCCTGAATGATTGCAGGCTACCACACTTATGTCAGTCTGATGCCTTTGACATGATTTGCTTTTGCTGGTGTCCATCTGTTTTGATTCCATTTGCAATACCTGTTTCCAATCATGGTGCCGAAAAGGATTAATGCCATCCCCGAACTTCAGACGTCCCATTTCTTGCTCAATTCTCAATTGGCCTTGTGTATTTCTCCAGTGCTGGACAACCTGAACAGTCCCTTTAGTGGAATCCTTGGAAAACCACCAGCCTACCTGCCCAGAGAGTCTATGAGTACGGCTGCTGACCTGCTGGAGGAGTGCCCTGGCATGGCTCGCACAGTGAATCCTTTGGACTCCAGCTCCCTTTTGGAGTCCCGTTCTCGCAGCCCTGAAGTCTCTGAGCTGAGTGGCTTCAGCTCTGGTTCTCACAATGTCTGTGATATGTTGGTACGTGGCGACACACTCTTCGGTTAACCTGTTCCGGCTGGCGCGTACGTGGACTTTTCAAATTGGATTTTTCTGTGAAGAACTCCACAAAAAGAAAAACTGGCATTCATTTGTTTTGTTTATCTTCTGTGTGGTGTTCTCCATCAATGCCACACACAGATTTTGTTCCGACAGTGATCTCACAAAACAAACATGTCTGCCTTTTGCGTCAATGTTTGCCAAAGATTGCCGGAGACTTGTATTAAGCCTTTGTCCTTGCTGTCTTGAATATACAGTTTTATATAAATATAAATATATATATTTTTAAAAAAACATTGATTAATAATCTGTACATTTTTATTCAATAATTTCCTGTTGACTCGGGGTGCTTCTTTATTTGCTATAATCATTTCCGAGTGTTAATTCTCACTGGAATGAATGGGGGGAAGTTGGCTCTCCCACACACGACTTCTTTTGGTTGTAAGTATTAAAATGTTGAGCTTGTTGGTTCCAACCTGTTTCAGACCTACAAATCTGGATGAATTCTCTCTTGACACACCTCAGATCAAATATCAAGGCATTGGATATGCTTGATCGGGAAGGAGCAAAATGGCCACAGAAAGTGGCTGATTGTCTTTCTGTGTACTGGGCCTTAGGTGCACATTTCACAATGAAGCAGTGCTTCCAATAACTTTTTTTTTTTTTTTATTGTTGCACATCCAAAGTGATCCAATAGCTTTACAGAGATTGAAATAAAATGCAGCAAGATGTATTTGGTGAGATACATTTGAAAGAATAGCTGAACTGATCCCTCTTTCTCTAGTTCTCTTTGCAGATTTCACCTCCCCTGCCTTATCTTGCATCAAACATGCAGAAGGACTTGGTGCAACTGGGCTCTACTCTGGACCCCCAGGACACAAGCTCCCCTCTCACCCCACCATCAGGCGCCACTCCGGGCTCCTCTGCGCTTTCTCGCCGCTGGCGCACTGGCTCCCTGTGGCCTGCTACGGACACACTGGACCAGGCTGAGGAAGCGTTTAGCATTGAGAGGGAGGCCCGTCTGCATAGACACGCTGCAGGTAAGTGCACTCGAAACAGATGGTGGAAACTATAAACTGCAACAAGCCGTGGGTGTCTTTACTCCTAAGATGAAAATGAACCAACCTGCATTTGGAGTGGTCATCTGCCCCCCAGTAACAACAAGTATCGGCTTTACTCCTGCAAGGTCTTTGTTGGTGGTCTACCCTGGGATATTACTGAAGGTAGGCTCTTGATAGCATGCACGGATTGTCGTTAAATTCTGTTAAAGATGGTGGATAGATAATAAGGTTTACCAAGACTGTTGCAGAGTTTCACTCTACATATAGGGACAAATCTCCATACCCTCAATTTATAGGATTTCTCAGTGAAAGTTAATGGGTCATCGTTTTGTTAAATGTAATGAATTTCAACATCTTCAAATGGATCAATGGATTATGGATGTTAGAATCCATCCTGGTGTACAATAGGAGCATTTTTTTTATCCTTCAGGGCCGGTTCTTGTCACGTCCCATCGGAACGAGAGGTAGGACCCAAATGCAGGAACTCGGAAGACGCAAGGTAGTTCAAGAAGAGACACGTTTATTGTATGCAGAGGTCGGGGATCGAGCAGGCAGTCCGGTGCAGCAGCAGTAGTTGTGACGTCGGCCGACGAGAACAGATGAGCGGACAGGCAGGAGTCGGTACACGGGGAAACAACGCAGGCAGAAGTGTCAAGGAGTCAGGCTTACAAGGTTGGTCAGAAAACGGACAGAGGTCGGTACACACAGGTTCAGTCAGGAATACGAGAGTGCTGGAACGGGACATAAAGCTCAAAGAACTGGCCGCGGACCAGTCGTCACCGGGTCCTATATATATACACAGGGGATGATCCGCCCGCATGAGTCGCAGGTGTGCGCCTCCCAATTAGCGCAGCCGCGCGGGCACCCGCACAGCTCGTGCTGAAGCGGCTGGATCATGACAGTTCTCGGAATATGTACAGGGGGTAGGGAGAAACATTTAAGGCAGTCGTTCCCAACCAGTGTGCCGTGAGTGCTCTTCTGGTGTGTCATAGGAAATTATGAAATTACACTTAATTGGTGAAAATATTGATAACAAATGAGTGGCATGGTGGGTCAGATGGAAAGTGTTGGCCTCACAGTTCTGAGTTTCCAAATTCAATCCCAGACCCGCCTGTGTGGAGTTTTTACGTTCTCCCGTACCTGTGTGGGTTTTCTCCGGGCACTCGAAATTGCCCTTAGGTGTGATTGTGTTTGTCTCTATGCGCCCTGCGATTGGCTGGCAACCAGTTCAGGGTGTACCCCGCCTCCTGCCCGTTGACAGCTGGGATAGGCTCCAGCACTCCCGTGACCCTCGAGAGGATAAGTGGCTAAAAAATGGATGGAGTTTTACTCAGACTCCAGCACGTTGCCGCCATTTCCTTATAAGTTCTCATCAATTCATGCTCTCTTGTGCATAAGGATATTAAATTTACAATGGCGTCTCGCATTGCGAAACACCAGAATATTAGCAGAGATGATTAAATACACTTGATTTTGTCACAAACGAGGTGGAGGGGAGGACCCAAATCCAGGAAGCAGAGACAAAAGCGTGGATTTTAGGAAGGTTTATTTCCAGGCAGAGGTCATACACGGGAAGGCAGTCCAATAGGGCGATGGTATAACAAGGTCCAAAAAACATGACACAATATCAAAAATAGACATGGCAAAACATGAAAACGTAACTTTAGTTGATATGGCTCAGTAACGCAATGACATGGGACAAGGCAGATATGCTAGCTGATGCTCGTGAACACACATACATATACACACAATGATCTGGTAACAAGTGCCATGAAAAACAAGGCTTGAATGACACAACGTAATCGGGGGCAACGGCGTTCCGCAAGCGCACACGAGGAAGTGGCACACGGCCTATGTGAATATGGCTCGGAACAATAGGGTAATATTCCCCCGGTAACTTCACTCGGTTGTGTGATGTTCTCTTCTTTGAAAAGAGCTTCCGTGTCAGAAGGGGCGTGTTCGTCTCCCATAGTAGGGTCCACCGTGTGTTTTCAATGGCAAATGTCCGGGGTGACATCACGGACAGTGGATGCAGCCAATATGGCAACCACTTGGATGTCGTCGGATGACACTTCTGCAACTTTGTGCATGGATGAGGCGCTCTACGCTCACATTTATTTTTTCCCTATACACATTGAAGTGAATAATGTTATCTGTATTTTTCTTTCATTACAATATCTATTTTAGAATGTTTATAGGGATGACACTTGACTTTTAAGATAGTGATATATTAAAAAAAATACAGTTGTGTTAAAATGTGCATCCATCCATCCATTTTCTTCACCGTTTATCCTCACGTGGGTCACGGGGAGTGCTGGAGCCTATCCCAGCTGTCAACAAGCAGGGGCGGGGTACACCCTGAACTGGTTGCCAGCCAATCGTAGGGCACATCGAGACAAACAACTGCACTCACAATCGAACCTGGGGGCAATTTAGAGTGTCCAATTAATGTTGCATGTTTTTGGAATGTGGGAGGAAACCAGAGTGCCCGGAGGGAACACATGGAGGCACGGGGAGAACATCCAAATTCCACACAGGCGGGTCCAGGATTGAACCCGGGACCTTAGAACTGTGAAGCCAACGCTCTACCAGCTGATCCACCGTTCCGTCTAAAGTATGCATATTTTTTGTAATTTTAGTCAACTTCAGCAAGAGTGTCAAGCAGTTTGAGTGGGCAAAGGTTGACTCTCACTCTCCTGCAACCATCAAACTTATTTTTCAGTTTGAGTAGGATTGTATGATTGCATCAACGGGTTTAGGATAAATTAGATATTTCTGCATATTTTTTCTGATCTAGTGAATTCTTCCATTTGGTTCAACATGTGGCTTTCCCTGCAACTGAACATGGTTTGAATTTGGGGGAAAAAAATATTTTCCCCATTTCATCGGGTTTTCCAGTTTTCAAATCCACATCTTGCAGAGTTCACTACCGCAAACAGGTTAAGAACCCTGATCTGAAACTTGTAGTGCTGAATTTTTACTGTCCTTCCTCACGGTCATCCTCTCTTTAGCTGGACTCATCAACACTTTCAGTGGCTACGGCCCTCTGACTGTGGAGTGGCCTTGTAAGGATGGCAACCACCCTTCTCACCCTCCTTCAGGTAATGTGGCCAAAGGTAATGACAAGCGGGTAGGCTTTCTTTTTTCCTCCTCCATCAATTGTTTTGGGATGGTACTATGGTGGACACTGGGATGCTGCTTATGGGTTACTGAGTAAGTGGAGTCGTCAATGCCAAGAGGTCGACTCAAGACGTGCAATCGACAGACGAATTTAAGGTTTGTCATATATTCTACTCCCCAAGAGGGGTTGCGTCAGGAAGGGCATCCGGCGTAAAAACTGTGCCAAACAAATACGAGCGTTCATCTGAGATGTTACGCTGTGGCACCCCAAAACGGGACAAGCTGAAAGAAACTTACATATATTCCACTGGTGGTGTAGCGAAGCAGTTTGTTGAACACCGCATGTCAATCATTCTGCACATATTTTGATGTAAATATTTAACGATCAACAGTGGCTTGGCCTCGTTCAGTTGAAAAAGAGGCTTGGATGAGAAATGGTTATCCTAATAAAAATATGGATTTGTTCCACATAGGGCTGGGGCATCATGGGAAAAACTTTTTGTTTTGGTCAATTAGCTTCTTTGAATAATGCCATTCCAAAAATTAGATTGACGTGCTTATTTCGGGAAATTTCCCGCAGTACCACATTTTACACCCCAAAATTTCCTACTCGTCCTCAATTACACATTCAACAAAATGGTTCCACGTAATTCCCATTTCACATTCAGAACTTAAACATTGCCCGCAATGCATTTTTTTTTTAACCTAGAATCAGATTTCAGATTAAAATACCTCGGCGTTGCATTAAGGCAACGTCAATTTGCTTAAAGCGTGCTCAAGGAGGGCAAACTAGCATGCTACTGTGCAACATTGGTGCGTTCGAGGTGGTTTTACAACACGAACTTACATACGCACACTTCACCGTTTGGCAAAATCAATTTACACTTTTGAACGTGTGAAGCCAAAATAACTTCCATTTTGATAAATCCCCCAGCCCTAGTACCAAATAGAGATTGTGCACCTACGTCATAAAATCACGTGACACGCCATGTTGCCGGTCAAACAAAGCATTGTTGCAAGTCAATTCCATTGAGATGAAATGAAAATATGTCTGATAGCACAACACCCAGAGTTTTGTCCGATACTGTTCAACATTTAGAAGGTTATAATAAACAAGGGTATGTAGAAAAATTAGTGACACTTAGCATAGAGGACACACATTTAATGCCGGAGTTAATGTTTTTGCCGATAAGAAATTCAACTGTTAATTCGCTTCCGTTTGTCTCGGACAATTGGATATACACATGTATCTGGTGAAAAAGTTGTTGAGATTTACATGGAAGAGTTTGAAAGCATAGAAAAGTCTGGACCCATACAAATACTTTGTTGCTGGGTCTGTTCTCAATCAAGAAGAAATCCCACATAGTGATGGAGCCACTCAGATTTTTTTCAATACAAATACCAATATTTAAATAAATGACCCCTGGTTTGACATAAACTCACATTCATTGATGCGATTGGGATGATTGATGATTGGGAAAAAAAATTCAGGACAGTGAGTCATCTCCTCTGTACACGGCAGTGTATTGCGGTCACACTTAACCTCTGTAAACCTCTTCAACAGACACTTTTTTTTAATACACATTGTTCTCAAATGAGCCAACTTGGCATTACAAATACTTGTTGGTTACTTGAGATTGAGAAGAATATTGGACCTGTCTGACTGGCAATCTTCAGCTCTGACCCCCTTAGCTACAGTTGCCATGTCCCACAATCTTCCAAAATAGCGACTGAACAGAACAGGTTTGAATTGGATTCTCTTAACAAGTATTCCTGGCAACATTGCAGTATGTTTTTTGCCAAATTCGCCAGACCCGTCCAAGAGGGTTCTACAGAGAGGTCTCAACTATTTCACGCAAGGATATGTACACGGAATTAAGATTTTGGACGGAGCAGGATGCAATGTCAGAGTTACAGCGAAACGTTGCCGATCGATGCAAAAAGGTTTGACGCCTCACAAACTTCATATTGAAATCCAACAGGATAAAATAGTGGAATCTTACTGCACATGTGAAGCAGGATGAGTACGTTTTACTTGGAAAGATCACGAGTAATGTCATTGTAGTCTTTATAAGTGACTGGGTGTATTCATTTGACTTGGCTCGTAATGGAACCCAGTACTCTATCTTAAAAATCCGATGCGATACAAATAGGCAACGAGGCATTTCTCTTGCATGACATCCCGCATTTAGTATCACTAACCCGACTCTTTGGCATGAAACATTACACATTTCATTCAGCAGGTCAGTGATACACTAACAAAGTGAAAGTTGCTCTCCTGCAATGGATAAAGCACTGACAATCATGAAATCAAACTTGGAGAAGATACTTCTCCCTTACCTTCGAACATACAGCCTTGTGTTGAGTTGTACGTGTGCTCTTCCGCGAGCCTTAAGGCATTGTAGACACTTGGTCAACTGTTTTTTAGGCTTTGGGAAATGAATCAACTCGACCCATTGTAACCTAGCAGGATATCTTTCATCAGAATCCCACGTTCCCCAAGCGCATCTGAGGACCATTTTGTTCGGAACGTCAACTATTCCAAGCGCTCGCGGCCGATAACCAGCATAGCTTGTGGAACATGATTGACAAGAGAGGCAGGTCAAGCCAGGGGTTAAGACAATGCAGCTATCTGATTGGCTATTATTGTACGTGTGATTGACAGGTCTGAAAGGTCCATTCCTACCTGAAATGAAACGATCGCGACACAGGTGTGTGTATTTCATTGGGCACCATCCATCACGTTTAATTGCGGAAATCCATCGGCATTTTCTGGTCTTTTCAGCTGGTATTTCATAGAATGATCTATTTGAAGAACTGTCTCCTCTATTGTGACGACCAACAGCACAACAGGTCTCGGGCATTGTGAAAAATCTGCTCCGGTTCAGTGACACCCGCAGTGCCAAGCAGCTTTGTTTGACCCGCAATATGGTGTCATAAACAGTGACGTCACGCACACGATCTCTATCGCATGAAAGATGCAGAACTTTTTATTTTTAATTTGTTTACCAGCAAAGTCCAAATTTCAATGTAGAAGTTTTCTTGAATGTGTTTCCCTTGTGATGTTCACCGTATAAGTTCCACATGGTCTTTTTGCATTGACTCATAGTAAAGGTTTACTGTCTGTGTAGGCAAAGTCTACCTGGTTTTTGAGTACGAACAATCTGTGCGGGCCTTGCTCCATACCTGCTATCAGGACCCGTTTCACCCAGACTTTAGTCGGGAGTACTACTTCAAATTGTGCAGTGGCCGAATGCATGGCAAAGATGTGAGTACAAACTTTATTTATCTATTTATTTTAAAAAAAATTGGGGATCAGGGAAATGAATTGGGTGGGCTAAAAATCAAATTTGATGCAGTACGACAGACATTGAAAAGTGAATATTATGTGACTCCGACTTTGTCATGTAAACTGTTCCCATGGTTTGTTGCGGGTTGACTTGATACTGTACTTTTGCCAATTGACAATAATTGCACTCATTTTCTATGGAGCAAGGCTGTTGTGAATGTGGTTTGGCCTTGTCTTGCTGAAATAAGCACATGAGTCCATGAAAAAGGCGTTGCTTGAATGGCAGCATGTTTCCCCAAAACATGTAGTGAGCTCTTACACCCACGTCATCAAATCACGTCACTGGCCGGAAGTGTTGGTCAAACAAACCATTCTTCAATGCTAAGTCGGTTGGAGACGATGCGAAAATACGTCTTATATCACGACGCCCAGAGTTTTGTCCGATACTGTGAAACATTTAAAAAGTGATAAAAAACAAAGGTACATGGAAAAATGAGAGACACTTGACATAGAGGACCCATATTTAATGCTGAAGTCGATGTTTTCGCCAATAAGAAATTGGACTATTAATTCACTTCCGCTTGTCTTGGACAACTGGAGCTACACATGTATCCGGTGAATAACTTGTTGAGATTTACATGGAAGAGTTTGAAAGCATAGAAAAGTCTCGGCGCATACAAATACTTCGTTGGCGGATCTCTTCTCAATCAAGAATAAATCCCACATAGTGATGTACCCACTCAGATTTTTTTCAATACAAATACCAATATTTCAATAAATGACCCCTGGTTTTACACAAACTTGCATTCATTGACAATGATGGGAAAAAAAAAATGACAGCAAGTCGGCTCCTCTGTACACTAAGCGTGTTGCGGCCACACGTTAAACTTCGGTAAACTTATCCATGACAGAATTTTTTTTTTAAAATATGCATTGTTCTCTAATGAGTCCAATGCATATTTAAAAAAAGAAAATAAACCGCTGGGATAGGCTTCAGCCCCATACACGGAAGCGGGTTCCGGCCACATTTTGAACTTCGGTAAACCTCTGTGTGACCGACGGTTTATTTTCTTTTTTTAAATACGCATCGGACTCATTTGAGAACAATGCATATTAAAAAAAAAAAAAGTCTGTCAGGGAGAGGTTTACTGAAGTTTAACGTGTGGCCGCAACACGCTTTGTATACGTTGGAGACGACTCCCTGTTGTTGTTGTTTTTTTTTTTTTTTAAATGCATTGTTCTCAAATGAGCCAATTTGGGATTATAAATACTTGTTGGGAATTTGAGATTGAGAAGAATAATTCCTACCTGAAGGGAAGTGATCGCTACCTATTTGGTTGGGCACCATCCATCATGTTTAATTGCAGAAATCCATCGATCTTTTCTTGTGTTTTCAGCTGGTTTTCCATAGAATGACCTCGTTGAATGTCTGTCTCGTCTGTTTCAACAACCAACAGCACAACAAGTCTCAGGCATTGTGAATATTCTGGTTCAATGTCCCCCACACTGTCGAGTGCTTGACAGCTCTTTTTGACCAGCAATATGGCGCCGTGAAAATGGTGACGTCACGTGCATGAGCTCTATTTACGTTTCAGCATGAAGGGGGCCTTCACATGCCATTGGCACTAACACAGCCCCATCATCATCATCATCAGATGCTGACTTTTGAACTTTGCGTCCGTAACGGTCCGGATAATTCTTTTCCTCTTTGGCCCAGAGGACATGACATCCAAATTTTCCAAAAACAGTTTCACATCTAGACTCGTTTGACCACAACACACTTTTCCACTGAGAATCATTCGATCTCAGATGAGCCCAGAGGGCCCAGAGAAGCTGGGTGGCATTTCTGGGTGTTTTTGATGAATGGCTTTTTCTTTTCTTTGTCAAAGTTGCACTTACGAATTGTATTTACTGACATTGGTTTTCTAAAGTGTTCCTGACGCCATCTGGTGATGTCCTTTTACACGTTGAAGTCTCTTTTTGATGCAGTGCTTCTTGAGGGATCAAAGGTCACGGCCAACCAGCGTTGATGTTTGGCCTTGCTTATACTGTATGCTGTGATTTCTCCAGAGTCTGTGAACCTTTTGATGATGATGTGGACTGTGGATGATGAAATTGCTAAATTCCTTGCAATTTTATGTTGAGTAACATTTGTCCTTAAACTGTTTTGAACGGGCAGTCCGTGCCCTGATTTCCAATGTTGCCATTTGGGCGCTTTTTTGAAAACTTAGAAATTGTGGTCTCCTGTAAAAAGGTTTGTAGCCTTCAAAAAATCCAAATGACTGCCAAGTGTTCTTGTGTGGCTCCAGGTACAGGTTATTCCCTGGGTCATTTCGGACAACAGCTATGTGTGCTGCTCTGCTCATCATTTGGAGGCCAGCAAGACTGTTTTTGTGGGCGCACTGCACAGGATGCTCAACGCCAAAGCGCTGGCCAGGATTATGAATGACCTGTTTGGAGGAGTCGTACATGTGGCCATTTACACAGACAAACACAAATATCCCATCGGTAAGACTGCACAAACCAGATTTTCTTCCTTCCTTTTACTTCCTGTCAGCCATACGTTGCTTAGTATGGATTCTCTATCCCACAACCCTCAAGCGTGTCTGTGGTTCCCTCATGCAGCTGAATGTAAGATTCTGAGCCCATTTACTGGGTCTCAGAATATGCATGTCTGTGGAGGTCAATGTACCGTCGAATCTGATAAACCGTACCCAATAGAGTAAGTTTGGACTTGATTCACACAAGTTGCACTGACCCTTATCAAGCTAACTTGTGAAAAAATACATGAGTGAAAAAGTCCTGAAAGTGTCATGACAAAGTTGTTGATGATGCTTCCCCTATCAATTTATTCTGTTTGTGTGTTTGGGCTTAGTTGCCTTTGAGGGCCTAGTTGATCAAAGAAGATGAAAGAAGTTAATCATCTGACTTTTTTTTTCATTGTCAGTTATTGTAAACAAATGTTCATCCTGATCTCAAAACTTTGAGCAAAAAAGGATCCGGTGCTTGACTCATGACAGCTCAAATTACGCATCTGTTGATGGGCGTTTACAGTAACAGGAATTGGAATTGGCAAAAGTCTTTTGTCGGTTTGGTGCAAAATAAAATGGTGGCGTTGTGTGCTGTGTAGGCTCTGGACGCGTGACTTTTAGCAATCAGCAAAGTTACCTGAAAGCGGTGTGCGCAGCCTTTGTGGAGATCAAAAGCCCCACGTTTACAAAGAAGGTACCCCAAAACGGTCTGCACTTGTCTGAATGGACCAGAAGTCAAATCAAAACTGTGTCTGCCTCGTTCTCGTCAGGTCCAGATTGACCCTTACCTCGAAGACTCCATGTGTCAAGTTTGCCTTTGCCAAGATGGTCCTTTCTTCTGCAGAGACCAGGTCAGCATTCAGGCAAAATAACAGTATATTGTTTTTGTGCCACTATGAAGCTTTTAGTGGTCATTTTTTAAAAAAAAAGCGTCTTCTATTTAAACCCAGGCGTGCTTAAAATACTACTGTCGCTCGTGCTGGCACGGGGACCATTCCATGGATGTCCTGGGCAACCACCAGCCCCTCATGCGCAAGAAATAGAACAGGGACTCCGGCTCGGAGGCCTCCAGCAAACGTCCTCTCGGGGATCAGCTGCAGAGCAGAGGAGAGCACGTCTCAGACGGCCGTCGGCGTGAGGGGCAGGGTACTCCACCGGGCACTGGGGTTAGATCACTAGGAAATGTTCGCTTTTTGCACTTGCTCTGTTTTTGCTGTTCACAGTTGGCACGTTTACATGTTGCATGGTGACGAGCAGTCATGCAAGTGTCATTGCCATTCATTGGCAAATGCCATACAGTGCCTTTAAATTTGTAGTTTTTCCCTCCCTGCCCTTCCCCCAGTTGATGTTTTTCCAGTGCAAGCTAACTGGTGTTTCTTACTTCGGGAGTTGAATGTTGGGCTTCATTTAACCAATTGCATTTTAGACTTTTACAGTTTTTTTTTTTTTTAACTAATTTGTACACACAGCGGTTTCAAGTCATGACATGAAAAATTTGAACAGAATTCTACCTGGAGGCAGTTTTGGAGAAAACCTTTTTATTTCCTGATCTCTTTTCCTGATCCTTGTCCCCTTTTTTTCTGACCACTTTTAATTTGTCCTGCCAGATTTCACACTTTGTAAACCTTGTTTGCCCCCCTGTTGCGATTGGACATAGTTGCATAATTTCTGTGCCGAGGACTGTTGTTCCTTGTTCTCCAGTTCTTTTGCCCAGCTGCTTTTTACAGTTTGCAAAGTCTACCTCATTGTGATCTACAAAGTTTGCTCCCTACGGTTGTGGAGTTCTTTCAGAATGGGCACAATAAAGTTGTTTAAGCATTAAACTGCAGTCTGTATTATTAAATTCTGCAAATGGCTACTCACAGCACCTTAGTTGACTCCGAATCTGCCGCTTGTTTTAAATTAGAGGTTGTGATAAAAAAAATTATTCAGCAGTTGGCGGTAAAATTATACTGTTCTTAGGAGGAACAATAATAATAAAAAGAATTCTTTATTTTGAAAAATTTGAGTGTAAATGGCAAAAAGCTGGGCTGATTAGGAGAAATATTAATATTAATCCTTTTTAAAATAGCTCTTACTGGTGTTGTGGAAAATCCAGTTCCTGCTGATACTGTTGCCTGAATTAGAGATGGGCAACCTCAATTACCCATGGGTTCAGACAGCTGGCAATAAATCCCGGGTGCTCAGTCATGCACTGCAGCAGATGGTCTGGATAATATGCCATTTTCTGGTGAATATGTTGACTCTTATGGAAACAAAAACTTTCTTCTGTTGTTTCCATGGGTATGCATCACTTCGACAGCTCAAAGAACCATATTAGTCCTGTACACAGAATCATCCACCCCATTTACATTTCAATTTTAACCATTTAGTGCCTAAACAAAATCACAAGATACCAGTTTACGGCTTTCAGTCTAAAGTTTAGTGGTTTTGCTCATGACATCTTGGGAAAAATGTGACTAAAATAGGGATGGACAGCTCTGTGTACTGTCTGGTTATGGCATCAGTTTACCACGTCAAATTATATGTAGGGTGAAGTAAGTGAAGCAAGACCAGCTATTGCGCTCAAATTAACGTGACAACTTCTTAAACGGATTTCGTTAATTAAAATCCTTGTTTGTGAAAATATACATACTTAGACTAAAACACGGCATTTGCATTATTTTAAAACAAGACTGAAAACTTCATATATTCATTCAGGATAGCGAAGCCATTTCTATTTATCAGTTTATGGTTGAGTAAAAAAAAAAAAAATAAAAACTTCACAAATGCTTACCAGTGTGTCCAACACAAAGCATGGCCTCCTCCCTGGGTCTGACTGCAGGCTCGGCACCTTCATCACCAGCTATTTCGTCTGCATTTGAACATGTGTTCTGTCCAACTGGCTCAAATTGATTTAACGCCTTTATAAATCTCGTATTCTTCGCCTTCTTCATGGGATCCTTCAGAATAATGTTCATTGCTCAAATTATCTGAGAATTCCTTGTCGTTCTCACGTTGGAGTCGAACTCCAGCCATGTTTATGTCTCATTCTTATCTCGCGTCCCTTCTCGGGATTTCACTCTGTGTCCTCGGGTATTTCCGGCGAATTCGGGAAAATGTGATCAATTTTTGCCAATAACCAAAAGCTACAAACTCACCTCCCACTTGCTCGCAGACTCTGCAAAGCCAGCCGGCCGGAGGCGAGGTGATTGTAAGATCACCTCAGGGAACAGATATAGTGGATTGTTCCTTTACTCATCAGAAGCGACCACCTCGAGCCACTCTGGATGTGACCTCACCACAGTTGATGACTGGAGTGGTTTTATCCCTTAATCTGCACAGCAGTATGACGATCAGCGGGTTGGTTCAGACCGTCTCACCTCAGTTGATGCGTCAGGTAAGTTTCTCGCCTACGTTGAGCCGTCTGGAGAAGAAACTGCGACTGTTAGTTCACCTCAGGCGATGAGTCTAGTGGATATATCCTCGACTCCACAGAAACATCCAAATAGAGGCACGCTCTACCCAAAGCAATGACTGGTTTGCCTTTGTCCTAGACTCCTAAGAAAAGTTTGGTGAGAACCGCGATGATCCACACTTCAGCTCGGTCCATACGTCGAGTGCATGCAACCTGAAGTCAGAGGCTTCCGGCTGAACACACAGTGAGTGTCAACACATCCGGTCACATTAATCACCTCAGTGGCTAATGCCAGTGCCTTTCTCCTTGACTCCTGACCTAAGGGTTCGCCTTGAGCACTGGTGTCAAACTTGAGGCCCGGGGGCCAGATCCGGCCCACCGCATCATTTTATGTGGCCCGCGAAGGCAAATCATCAGTGTCGAAATCTGTGATTCTTCTGAAAATTTGTCCCAATATTTCAAATCGTCATAAATGATAATGTTGAAATATTATCAGCATTTTTGTATTACCAAACATGAACAATGGTTGAAAAACCCATTACGCTTAATTTCTGATTCCAGAACTAGTTCATAAATTTCATGTGTAAATATGATGAAGCGATTCAGGATTTCTATGGTTTCACCATAACGAGCCTCTGAGGGAAATTGTAACTACAATGTGGCCTGCGACAAAAATTAGTTTGACACCCCTGACCTAGAGGAAGGATGACCGTGACGTCATCTCGGATGGGTCTCAACTCACCGGGTGTCGCCTTGCCTCGGATTTCTCTTACCACATCTCGCTCAATATGCGGGGCGCCTTCGAGCTTGAATGCACATCGACGTCCAGTCCGAGACACGGTGAGTGTCGCCTCACCTCAGTCGAGGAGTGTCTTGTGTTTCTCCTTAACTCCGCGTAACTGTACGACGAGAGGCATGATGACTCTCAACTCATCTAACTTAATGAGTGGAGTGACTTTCTCCTTGACTCCGCAGGACCGTCCCCCGATCGAGACAATGGATGTGAGCTCACCTCCGTTGAGTCCATTGGCTGTCACCGCAGCAAGGTCGGATGTGAGCTCACAAAAGTCGCCTAACGCCTCACATCCGTCGACTCCATCTGCTATTACTGTCATTTCATCTGAGTCGGATCCATTGGAACTATTCACCACTGAGTTCAATGGATCTCGACTCACGTCCGTCGACTCTGGCGGGTTTTGCCTCAATTCGCTCGAGTTTACTGACTCCCACCTCACCCCTGTAAAGTCCTGTGACTCTCACCTCATCTGAGTCAAGTCCAGTGGCTCTCCCCTCACCTATTTTGAGTCCAGCAGCTGTCACCTCACCTCAGGTGAGTCTAGTGGGTCTCACCTCACCTCATTTGAGTCCAGTGCCTTTCACCTCACCTGAGTCGAGTCCACCATCTGTCACCTCACCTGTCACCTTAGTCCACTAAACTATCACCTCACCTCAGGGGAGTCCAGTGACTCTCACCTCATCTTGTTCAAGTGCAGCAGCTGTCTCCTCACCTGAGTCAAGTCCACCATCTGTCACCTCACCTCAGGTAAGTCTAGTGGCTCTCACTTCACCTCATTCGAGTCCAGTGCCTCTCACCTCGCCTTAGTTGTGTCCACGAACCTGTTACCTCACCTCTGGTGAGTCCAGTGCCTTTAGCCGAGACGCTGCTCAACAGTCCGACTGGAAGCGACCGGTCAAGCCCTTGTAACCACCCAACAAAGTTAGTGTCCTCGGGATTAGCAACACACAATCCCTGCTGTCAAAATTCAAATCTTTTACTGAGACACTGGACTTCCTAAAGGCAGGCATGTGCTGGTCCATGCGATGCAGGTCTCCGACCTAGACCAGCATATGGATATCGGTTACGATGGTGACGGTGTTCTAATTCAAATGGAGAGGTTAGTGGGACTCTGCTACGGGATACACCGGCTGCATCTGATATACATCATGGAAGGCTGTTTAAAGAACCAGTACAACTTCCTGAAGAAGCATGTGCCACTCCACTGGTGCTCGGACGATGGACTTGTGGCACTGAAAAATTGCCCGGGACACATGCTGTCACACATGATCGACGGCTACGTCCTCACTGTGATGATCCTGCCGACGAACATCAAGTAGCCTGATGGCAATTTGTCGTTGGCGCACTTTTGCCGTACCGTTGCCTGGTGGGTGCTCAATGACGTGGTTGGGGAGTTCAAGGAGTTGGTGGGAAACCTGCCTAAGGAGGACTTAAGCCGGCCCGCCATCCAGAAGATGAAGACGTGCGACTGCAGGTCAAGGAACCTGGCCTTTGTC
>NC_084660.1:1963308-1987578 GCF_019802595.1 Syngnathoides biaculeatus
CCAGTAAGAGCTATTTTAAAAAGGATTAATATTAATATTTCTCCTAATCAGCCCAGCTTTTTGCCATTTACACTCAAATTTTTCAAAATAAAGAATTCTTTTTATTATTATTGTTCCTCCTAAGAACAGTATAATTTTACCGCCAACTGCTGAATAATTTTTTTTATCACAACCTCTAATTTAAAACAAGCGGCAGATTCGGAGTCAACTAAGGTGCTGTGAGTAGCCATTTGCAGAATTTAATAATACAGACTGCAGTTTAATGCTTAAACAACTTTATTGTGCCCATTCTGAAAGAACTCCACAACCGTAGGGAGCAAACTTTGTAGATCACAATGAGGTAGACTTTGCAAACTGTAAAAAGCAGCTGGGCAAAAGAACTGGAGAACAAGGAACAACAGTCCTCGGCACAGAAATTATGCAACTATGTCCAATCGCAACAGGGGGGCAAACAAGGTTTACAAAGTGTGAAATCTGGCAGGACAAATTAAAAGTGGTCAGAAAAAAAGGGGACAAGGATCAGGAAAAGAGATCAGGAAATAAAAAGGTTTTCTCCAAAACTGCCTCCAGGTAGAATTCTGTTCAAATTTTTCATGTCATGACTTGAAACCGCTGTGTGTACAAATTAGTTAAAAAAAACTGTAAAAGTCTAAAATGCAATTGGTTAAATGAAGCCCAACATTCAACTCCCGAAGTAAGAAACACCAGTTAGCTTGCACTGGAAAAACATCAACTGGGGGAAGGGCAGGGAGGGAAAAACTACAAATTTAAAGGCACTGTATGGCATTTGCCAATGAATGGCAATGACACTTGCATGACTGCTCGTCACCATGCAACATGTAAACGTGCCAACTGTGAACAGCAAAAACAGAGCAAGTGCAAAAAGCGAACATTTCCTAGTGATCTAACCCCAGTGCCCGGTGGAGTACCCTGCCCCTCACGCCGACGGCCGTCTGAGACGTGCTCTCCTCTGCTCTGCAGCTGATCCCCGAGAGGACGTTTGCTGGAGGCCTCCGAGCCGGAGTCCCTGTTCTATTTCTTGCGCATGAGGGGCTGGTGGTTGCCCAGGACATCCATGGAATGGTCCCCGTGCCAGCACGAGCGACAGTAGTATTTGAAGCACGCCTGGGTTTACATCGAAGACGCTTTTTTATTTTAAAAATGACCACTAAAAGCTTCATCATGGCACAAAAACAATATACTGTTATTTTGCCTGAATGCTGACCTGGTCTCTGCAGAAGAAAGGACCATCTTGGCAAAGGCAAACTTGACACATGGAGTCTTCGAGGTAAGGGTCAATCTGGACCTGACGAGAACGAGGCAGACACAGTTTTGATTTGACTTCTGGTCCATTCAGACAAGTGCAGACCGTTTTGGGGTACCTTCTTTGTAAACGTGGGGCTTTTGATCTCCACAAAGGCTGCGCACACCGCTTTCAGGTAACTTTGCTGATTGCTAAAAGTCACGCGTCCAGAGCCTACACAGCACACAACGCCACCATTTTATTTTGCACCAAACCGACAAAAGACTTTTGCCAATTCCAATTCCTGTTACTGTAAACGCCCATCAACAGATGCGTAATTTGAGCTGTCATGAGTCAAGCACCGGATCCTTTTTTGCTCAAAGTTTTGAGATCAGGATGAACATTTGTTTACAATAACTGACAATGAAAAAAAAAGTCAGATGATTAACTTCTTTCATCTTCTTTGATCAACTAGGCCCTCAAAGGCAACTAAGCCCAAACACACAAACAGAATAAATTGATAGGGGAAGCATCATCAACAACTTTGTCATGACACTTTCAGGACTTTTTCACTCATGTATTTTTTCACAAGTTAGCTTGATAAGGGTCAGTGCAACTTGTGTGAATCAAGTCCAAACTTACTCTATTGGGTACGGTTTATCAGATTCGACGGTACATTGACCTCCACAGACATGCATATTCTGAGACCCAGTAAATGGGCTCAGAATCTTACATTCAGCTGCATGAGGGAACCACAGACACGCTTGAGGGTTGTGGGATAGAGAATCCATACTAAGCAACGTATGGCTGACAGGAAGTAAAAGGAAGGAAGAAAATCTGGTTTGTGCAGTCTTACCGATGGGATATTTGTGTTTGTCTGTGTAAATGGCCACATGTACGACTCCTCCAAACAGGTCATTCATAATCCTGGCCAGCGCTTTGGCGTTGAGCATCCTGTGCAGTGCGCCCACAAAAACAGTCTTGCTGGCCTCCAAATGATGAGCAGAGCAGCACACATAGCTGTTGTCCGAAATGACCCAGGGAATAACCTGTACCTGGAGCCACACAAGAACACTTGGCAGTCATTTGGATTTTTTGAAGGCTACAAACCTTTTTACAGGAGACCACAATTTCTAAGTTTTCAAAAAAGCGCCCAAATGGCAACATTGGAAATCAGGGCACGGACTGCCCGTTCAAAACAGTTTAAGGACAAATGTTACTCAACATAAAATTGCAAGGAATTTAGCAATTTCATCATCCACAGTCCACATCATCATCAAAAGGTTCACAGACTCTGGAGAAATCACAGCATACAGTATAAGCAAGGCCAAACATCAACGCTGGTTGGCCGTGACCTTTGATCCCTCAAGAAGCACTGCATCAAAAAGAGACTTCAACGTGTAAAAGGACATCACCAGATGGCGTCAGGAACACTTTAGAAAACCAATGTCAGTAAATACAATTCGTAAGTGCAACTTTGACAAAGAAAAGAAAAAGCCATTCATCAAAAACACCCAGAAATGCCACCCAGCTTCTCTGGGCCCTCTGGGCTCATCTGAGATCGAATGATTCTCAGTGGAAAAGTGTGTTGTGGTCAAACGAGTCTAGATGTGAAACTGTTTTTGGAAAATTTGGATGTCATGTCCTCTGGGCCAAAGAGGAAAAGAATTATCCGGACCGCTACGGACGCAAAGTTAAAAAGTCAGCATCTGATGATGATGATGATGGGGCTGTGTTAGTGCCAATGGCATGTGAAGGCCCCCTTCATGCTGAAACGTAAATAGAGCTCATGCACGTGACGTCACCATTTTCACGGCGCCATATTGCTGGTCAAAAAGAGCTGTCAAGCACTCGACAGTGTGGGGGACATTGAACCAGAATATTCACAATGCCTGAGACTTGTTGTGCTGTTGGTTGTTGAAACAGACGAGACAGACATTCAACGAGGTCATTCTATGGAAAACCAGCTGAAAACACAAGAAAAGATCGATGGATTTCTGCAATTAAACATGATGGATGGTGCCCAACCAAATAGGTAGCGATCACTTCCCTTCAGGTAGGAATTATTCTTCTCAATCTCAAATTCCCAACAAGTATTTATAATGCCAAGTTGGCTCATTTGAGAACAATGCATTTAAAAAAAAAAAACAACAACAACAACAGGGAGTCGTCTCCAACGTATACAAAGCGTGTTGCGGCCACACGTTAAACTTCAGTAAACCTCTCCCTGACAGACTTTTTTTTTTTTTTAATATGCATTGTTCTCAAATGAGTCCGATGCGTATTTAAAAAAAGAAAATAAACCGTCGGTCACTCAGAGGTTTACCGAAGTTCAAAATGTGGCCGGAACCCGCTTCCGTGTATGGGGCTGAAGCCTATCCCAGCGGTTTATTTTCTTTTTTTAAATATGCATTGGACTCATTAGAGAACAATGCATATTTTAAAAAAAAAATTCTGTCATGGATAAGTTTACCGAAGTTTAACGTGTGGCCGCAACACGCTTAGTGTACAGAGGAGCCGACTTGCTGTCATTTTTTTTTTCCCATCATTGTCAATGAATGCAAGTTTGTGTAAAACCAGGGGTCATTTATTGAAATATTGGTATTTGTATTGAAAAAAATCTGAGTGGGTACATCACTATGTGGGATTTATTCTTGATTGAGAAGAGATCCGCCAACGAAGTATTTGTATGCGCCGAGACTTTTCTATGCTTTCAAACTCTTCCATGTAAATCTCAACAAGTTATTCACCGGATACATGTGTAGCTCCAGTTGTCCAAGACAAGCGGAAGTGAATTAATAGTCCAATTTCTTATTGGCGAAAACATCGACTTCAGCATTAAATATGGGTCCTCTATGTCAAGTGTCTCTCATTTTTCCATGTACCTTTGTTTTTTATCACTTTTTAAATGTTTCACAGTATCGGACAAAACTCTGGGCGTCGTGATATAAGACGTATTTTCGCATCGTCTCCAACCGACTTAGCATTGAAGAATGGTTTGTTTGACCAACACTTCCGGCCAGTGACGTGATTTGATGACGTGGGTGTAAGAGCTCACTACATGTTTTGGGGAAACATGCTGCCATTCAAGCAACGCCTTTTTCATGGACTCATGTGCTTATTTCAGCAAGACAAGGCCAAACCACATTCACAACAGCCTTGCTCCATAGAAAATGAGTGCAATTATTGTCAATTGGCAAAAGTACAGTATCAAGTCAACCCGCAACAAACCATGGGAACAGTTTACATGACAAAGTCGGAGTCACATAATATTCACTTTTCAATGTCTGTCGTACTGCATCAAATTTGATTTTTAGCCCACCCAATTCATTTCCCTGATCCCCAATTTTTTTTAAAATAAATAGATAAATAAAGTTTGTACTCACATCTTTGCCATGCATTCGGCCACTGCACAATTTGAAGTAGTACTCCCGACTAAAGTCTGGGTGAAACGGGTCCTGATAGCAGGTATGGAGCAAGGCCCGCACAGATTGTTCGTACTCAAAAACCAGGTAGACTTTGCCTACACAGACAGTAAACCTTTACTATGAGTCAATGCAAAAAGACCATGTGGAACTTATACGGTGAACATCACAAGGGAAACACATTCAAGAAAACTTCTACATTGAAATTTGGACTTTGCTGGTAAACAAATTAAAAATAAAAAGTTCTGCATCTTTCATGCGATAGAGATCGTGTGCGTGACGTCACTGTTTATGACACCATATTGCGGGTCAAACAAAGCTGCTTGGCACTGCGGGTGTCACTGAACCGGAGCAGATTTTTCACAATGCCCGAGACCTGTTGTGCTGTTGGTTGTCACAATAGAGGAGACAGTTCTTCAAATAGATCATTCTATGAAATACCAGCTGAAAAGACCAGAAAATGCCGATGGATTTCCGCAATTAAACGTGATGGATGGTGCCCAATGAAATACACACACCTGTGTAGCGATCGTTTCATTTCAGGTAGGAATGGACCTTTCAGACCTGTCAATCACTCGTACAATAATAGCCAATCAGATAGCTGCATTGTCTTAACCCCTGGCTTGACCTGCCTCTCTTGTCAATCATGTTCCACAAGCTATGCTGGTTATCGGCCGCGAGCGCTTGGAATAGTTGACGTTCCGAACAAAATGGTCCTCAGATGCGCTTGGGGAACGTGGGATTCTGATGAAAGATATCCTGCTAGGTTACAATGGGTCGAGTTGATTCATTTCCCAAAGCCTAAAAAACAGTTGACCAAGTGTCTACAATGCCTTAAGGCTCGCGGAAGAGCACACGTACAACTCAACACAAGGCTGTATGTTCGAAGGTAAGGGAGAAGTATCTTCTCCAAGTTTGATTTCATGATTGTCAGTGCTTTATCCATTGCAGGAGAGCAACTTTCACTTTGTTAGTGTATCACTGACCTGCTGAATGAAATGTGTAATGTTTCATGCCAAAGAGTCGGGTTAGTGATACTAAATGCGGGATGTCATGCAAGAGAAATGCCTCGTTGCCTATTTGTATCGCATCGGATTTTTAAGATAGAGTACTGGGTTCCATTACGAGCCAAGTCAAATGAATACACCCAGTCACTTATAAAGACTACAATGACATTACTCGTGATCTTTCCAAGTAAAACGTACTCATCCTGCTTCACATGTGCAGTAAGATTCCACTATTTTATCCTGTTGGATTTCAATATGAAGTTTGTGAGGCGTCAAACCTTTTTGCATCGATCGGCAACGTTTCGCTGTAACTCTGACATTGCATCCTGCTCCGTCCAAAATCTTAATTCCGTGTACATATCCTTGCGTGAAATAGTTGAGACCTCTCTGTAGAACCCTCTTGGACGGGTCTGGCGAATTTGGCAAAAAACATACTGCAATGTTGCCAGGAATACTTGTTAAGAGAATCCAATTCAAACCTGTTCTGTTCAGTCGCTATTTTGGAAGATTGTGGGACATGGCAACTGTAGCTAAGGGGGTCAGAGCTGAAGATTGCCAGTCAGACAGGTCCAATATTCTTCTCAATCTCAAGTAACCAACAAGTATTTGTAATGCCAAGTTGGCTCATTTGAGAACAATGTGTATTAAAAAAAAGTGTCTGTTGAAGAGGTTTACAGAGGTTAAGTGTGACCGCAATACACTGCCGTGTACAGAGGAGATGACTCACTGTCCTGAATTTTTTTTCCCAATCATCAATCATCCCAATCGCATCAATGAATGTGAGTTTATGTCAAACCAGGGGTCATTTATTTAAATATTGGTATTTGTATTGAAAAAAATCTGAGTGGCTCCATCACTATGTGGGATTTCTTCTTGATTGAGAACAGACCCAGCAACAAAGTATTTGTATGGGTCCAGACTTTTCTATGCTTTCAAACTCTTCCATGTAAATCTCAACAACTTTTTCACCAGATACATGTGTATATCCAATTGTCCGAGACAAACGGAAGCGAATTAACAGTTGAATTTCTTATCGGCAAAACCATTAACTCCGGCATTAAATGTGTGTCCTCTCTGCTAAGTGTCACTAATTTTTCCACATACCCTCGTTTATTATAACCTTCTAAATGTTGAACAGTATCGGACAAAACTCTGGGTGTTGTGCTATCAGACATATTTTCATTTCATCTCAATGGAATTGACTTGCAACAATGCTTTGTTTGACCGGCAACATGGCGTGTCACGTGATTTTATGACGTAGGTGCACAATCTCTATTTGGTACTAGGGCTGGGGGATTTATCAAAATGGAAGTTATTTTGGCTTCACACGTTCAAAAGTGTAAATTGATTTTGCCAAACGGTGAAGTGTGCGTATGTAAGTTCGTGTTGTAAAACCACCTCGAACGCACCAATGTTGCACAGTAGCATGCTAGTTTGCCCTCCTTGAGCACGCTTTAAGCAAATTGACGTTGCCTTAATGCAACGCCGAGGTATTTTAATCTGAAATCTGATTCTAGGTTAAAAAAAAAAATGCATTGCGGGCAATGTTTAAGTTCTGAATGTGAAATGGGAATTACGTGGAACCATTTTGTTGAATGTGTAATTGAGGACGAGTAGGAAATTTTGGGGTGTAAAATGTGGTACTGCGGGAAATTTCACGAAATAAGCACGTCAATCTAATTTTTGGAATGGCATTATTCAAAGAAGCTAATTGACCAAAACAAAAAGTTTTTCCCATGATGCCCCAGCCCTATGTGGAACAAATCCATATTTTTATTAGGATAACCATTTCTCATCCAAGCCTCTTTTTCAACTGAACGAGGCCAAGCCACTGTTGATCGTTAAATATTTACATCAAAATATGTGCAGAATGATTGACATGCGGTGTTCAACAAACTGCTTCGCTACACCACCAGTGTAATATATGTAAGTTTCTTTCAGCTTGTCCCGTTTTGGGGTGCCACAGCGTAACATCTCAGATGAACGCTCGTATTTGTTTGGCACAGTTTTTACGCCGGATGCCCTTCCTGACGCAACCCCTCTTGGGGAGTAGAATATATGACAAACCTTAAATTCGTCTGTCGATTGCACGTCTTGAGTCGACCTCTTGGCATTGACGACTCCACTTACTCAGTAACCCATAAGCAGCATCCCAGTGTCCACCATAGTACCATCCCAAAACAATTGATGGAGGAGGAAAAAAGAAAGCCTACCCGCTTGTCATTACCTTTGGCCACATTACCTGAAGGAGGGTGAGAAGGGTGGTTGCCATCCTTACAAGGCCACTCCACAGTCAGAGGGCCGTAGCCACTGAAAGTGTTGATGAGTCCAGCTAAAGAGAGGATGACCGTGAGGAAGGACAGTAAAAATTCAGCACTACAAGTTTCAGATCAGGGTTCTTAACCTGTTTGCGGTAGTGAACTCTGCAAGATGTGGATTTGAAAACTGGAAAACCCGATGAAATGGGGAAAATATTTTTTTCCCCCAAATTCAAACCATGTTCAGTTGCAGGGAAAGCCACATGTTGAACCAAATGGAAGAATTCACTAGATCAGAAAAAATATGCAGAAATATCTAATTTATCCTAAACCCGTTGATGCAATCATACAATCCTACTCAAACTGAAAAATAAGTTTGATGGTTGCAGGAGAGTGAGAGTCAACCTTTGCCCACTCAAACTGCTTGACACTCTTGCTGAAGTTGACTAAAATTACAAAAAATATGCATACTTTAGACGGAACGGTGGATCAGCTGGTAGAGCGTTGGCTTCACAGTTCTAAGGTCCCGGGTTCAATCCTGGACCCGCCTGTGTGGAATTTGGATGTTCTCCCCGTGCCTCCATGTGTTCCCTCCGGGCACTCTGGTTTCCTCCCACATTCCAAAAACATGCAACATTAATTGGACACTCTAAATTGCCCCCAGGTTCGATTGTGAGTGCAGTTGTTTGTCTCGATGTGCCCTACGATTGGCTGGCAACCAGTTCAGGGTGTACCCCGCCCCTGCTTGTTGACAGCTGGGATAGGCTCCAGCACTCCCCGTGACCCACGTGAGGATAAACGGTGAAGAAAATGGATGGATGGATGCACATTTTAACACAACTGTATTTTTTTTTAATATATCACTATCTTAAAGGTCAAGTGTCATCCCTATAAACATTCTAAAATAGATATTGTAATGAAAGAAAAATACAGATAACATTATTCACTTCAATGTGTATAGGAAAAAATAAATGTGAGCGGAGAGCGCCTCATCCATGCACAAAGTTGCAGAAGTGTCATCCGACGACATCCAAGTGGTTGCCATATTGGCTGCATCCACTGTCCGTGATGTCACCCCGGACATTTGCCATTGAAAACACACGGTGGACCCTACTATGGGAGACGAACACGCCCCTTCTGACACGGAAGCTCTTTTCAAAGAAGAGAACATCACACAACCGAGTGAAGTTACCGGGGGAATATTACCCTATTGTTCCGAGCCATATTCACATAGGCCGTGTGCCACTTCCTCGTGTGCGCTTGCGGAACGCCGTTGCCCCCGATTACGTTGTGTCATTCAAGCCTTGTTTTTCATGGCACTTGTTACCAGATCATTGTGTGTATATGTATGTGTGTTCACGAGCATCAGCTAGCATATCTGCCTTGTCCCATGTCATTGCGTTACTGAGCCATATCAACTAAAGTTACGTTTTCATGTTTTGCCATGTCTGATTTTTGATATTGTGTCATGTTTTTTGGACCTTGTTATACCATCGCCCTATTGGACTGCCTTCCCGTGTATGACCTCTGCCTGGAAATAAACCTTCCTAAAATCCACGCTTTTGTCTCTGCTTCCTGGATTTGGGTCCTCCCCTCCACCTCGTTTGTGACAAAATCAAGTGTATTTAATCATCTCTGCTAATATTCTGGTGTTTCGCAATGCGAGACGCCGTTGTGAATTTTAATATCCTTATGCACGAGAGAGCATGAATTGATGAGAACTTCCAAGGAAATGGCGGCAACGTGCTGGAGACTGAGTAAAACTCCATCCATTTTTTAGCCACTTATCCTCTCGAGGGTCACGGGAGTGCTGGAGCCTATCCCAGCTGTCAACGGGCAGGAGGCGGGGTACACCCTGAACTGGTTGCCAGCCAATCGCAGGGCGCATAGAGACAAACTGACGCACTCACAATCACACCTAAGGGCAATTTCGAGTGTCCAATTAATGTTGCATGTTTTGGGAATTTGGGAGGAAAAGGGAGTGCCCGGAGAAAACCCACACAGGTACGGGAGAACGTAAAAACTCCACACAGGCGGGTCTGGGATTGAATTTGGAAACTCAGAACTGTGAGGCCAACACTTTCCATCTGACCCACCATGCCACTCATTTGTTATCAATATTTTCACCAATTAAGTGTAATTTCATAATTTCCTATGACACACCAGAAGAGCACTCACGGCACACTGGTTGGGAACGACTGCCTTAAATGTTTCTCCCTACCCCCTGTACATATTCCGAGAACTGTCATGATCCAGCCGCTTCAGCACGAGCTGTGCGGGTGCCCGCGCGGCTGCGCTAATTGGGAGGCGCACACCTGCGACTCATGCGGGCGGATCATCCCCTGTGTATATATATAGGACCCGGTGACGACTGGTCCGCGGCCAGTTCTTTGAGCTTTATGTCCCGTTCCAGCACTCTCGTATTCCTGACTGAACCTGTGTGTACCGACCTCTGTCCGTTTTCTGACCAACCTTGTAAGCCTGACTCCTTGACACTTCTGCCTGCGTTGTTTCCCCGTGTACCGACTCCTGCCTGTCCGCTCATCTGTTCTCGTCGGCCGACGTCACAACTACTGCTGCTGCACCGGACTGCCTGCTCGATCCCCGACCTCTGCATACAATAAACGTGTCTCTTCTTGAACTACCTTGCGTCTTCCGAGTTCCTGCATTTGGGTCCTACCTCTCGTTCCGATGGGACGTGACAAGAACCGGCCCTGAAGGATAAAAAAAATGCTCCTATTGTACACCAGGATGGATTCTAACATCCATAATCCATTGATCCATTTGAAGATGTTGAAATTCATTACATTTAACAAAACGATGACCCATTAACTTTCACTGAGAAATCCTATAAATTGAGGGTATGGAGATTTGTCCCTATATGTAGAGTGAAACTCTGCAACAGTCTTGGTAAACCTTATTATCTATCCACCATCTTTAACAGAATTTAACGACAATCCGTGCATGCTATCAAGAGCCTACCTTCAGTAATATCCCAGGGTAGACCACCAACAAAGACCTTGCAGGAGTAAAGCCGATACTTGTTGTTACTGGGGGGCAGATGACCACTCCAAATGCAGGTTGGTTCATTTTCATCTTAGGAGTAAAGACACCCACGGCTTGTTGCAGTTTATAGTTTCCACCATCTGTTTCGAGTGCACTTACCTGCAGCGTGTCTATGCAGACGGGCCTCCCTCTCAATGCTAAACGCTTCCTCAGCCTGGTCCAGTGTGTCCGTAGCAGGCCACAGGGAGCCAGTGCGCCAGCGGCGAGAAAGCGCAGAGGAGGCCGGAGTGGCGCCTGATGGTGGGGTGAGAGGGGAGCTTGTGTCCTGGGGGTCCAGAGTAGAGCCCAGTTGCACCAAGTCCTTCTGCATGTTTGATGCAAGATAAGGCAGGGGAGGTGAAATCTGCAAAGAGAACTAGAGAAAGAGGGATCAGTTCAGCTATTCTTTCAAATGTATCTCACCAAATACATCTTGCTGCATTTTATTTCAATCTCTGTAAAGCTATTGGATCACTTTGGATGTGCAACAATAATAAAAAAAAAAAGTTATTGGAAGCACTGCTTCATTGTGAAATGTGCACCTAAGGCCCAGTACACAGAAAGACAATCAGCCACTTTCTGTGGCCATTTTGCTCCTTCCCGATCAAGCATATCCAATGCCTTGATATTTGATCTGAGGTGTGTCAAGAGAGAATTCATCCAGATTTGTAGGTCTGAAACAGGTTGGAACCAACAAGCTCAACATTTTAATACTTACAACCAAAAGAAGTCATGTGTGTGGGAGAGCCAACATCCCCCCATTCATTCCAGTGAGAATTAACACTCGGAAATGATTATAGCAAATAAAGAAGCACCCCGAGTCAACAGGAAATTATTGAATAAAAATGTACAGATTATTAATCAATGTTTTTTTAAAAATATATATATTTATATTTATATAAAACTGTATATTCAAGACAGCAAGGACAAAGGCTTAATACAAGTCTCCGGCAATCTTTGGCAAACATTGACGCAAAAGGCAGACATGTTTGTTTTGTGAGATCACTGTCGGAACAAAATCTGTGTGTGGCATTGATGGAGAACACCACACAGAAGATAAACAAAACAAATGAATGCCAGTTTTTCTTTTTGTGGAGTTCTTCACAGAAAAATCCAATTTGAAAAGTCCACGTACGCGCCAGCCGGAACAGGTTAACCGAAGAGTGTGTCGCCACGTACCAACATATCACAGACATTGTGAGAACCAGAGCTGAAGCCACTCAGCTCAGAGACTTCAGGGCTGCGAGAACGGGACTCCAAAAGGGAGCTGGAGTCCAAAGGATTCACTGTGCGAGCCATGCCAGGGCACTCCTCCAGCAGGTCAGCAGCCGTACTCATAGACTCTCTGGGCAGGTAGGCTGGTGGTTTTCCAAGGATTCCACTAAAGGGACTGTTCAGGTTGTCCAGCACTGGAGAAATACACAAGGCCAATTGAGAATTGAGCAAGAAATGGGACGTCTGAAGTTCGGGGATGGCATTAATCCTTTTCGGCACCATGATTGGAAACAGGTATTGCAAATGGAATCAAAACAGATGGACACCAGCAAAAGCAAATCATGTCAAAGGCATCAGACTGACATAAGTGTGGTAGCCTGCAATCATTCAGGAGCGTGGACATCAATTAACAGGTAATTATTCATCATCATTATCATTAATCATCACACAATCATCATTATCATGAATTAACAAATTAGCATCTCATTTCGTTGTGCTGGCAGTCCATTTTTCAAAGCAAACAAATACAACAAATAGTTCTTAAATAAAGATTCACTAATTCATCAGTTCCATGCCATCCATCCATTTTCTTAGCCGCTTATCCTCACAAGGGTGGCGGGAGTGCTGGAGCTTAGTTTGATGAAGCTTAAATGACATAAAAAGTTATAACTAGTCTTAAATGCAAATTCTTAATTGAAAATTATCCAGACAAATTGAATAAAACTTCACAAATCTCACATTTGGTGATACCCCCCCCCCAAAAAAAAAGTGCTGCAATGCTGTAAACTCGTGATGCAGCATGAATCAGCTACTGGCGATCATGCTAAGTCATATGATAACTCAAGTAACAAGTGTTAGCAGAGATGTGAAAAGCTTTCATTTCAAAATGTTTTGTCATGACGTGCAATTGTGGACTTACACTAAACAGACATTTCAGCGGCTAACCTGTGCCTTTATCAACTTCTTCTTTTCCTTTCAGCTTATCCCGTTAGGGGTCGCCACAGCGTGTCATCTTTTTCCATCTAAGCCTATCTCGTGCATCTTCTTCTCTCACACCCACTGACCCTCCCTCACAACATCCATCAACATCCATCAACCTTATCTATCTATCTATCTATCTATCTATCTATCTATCTATCTATCCTATCTATCTATCTATCTATCTATCTATCTATCTATCTATCTATCTATCTATCTATCTATCTATCTATCTATCTATCTATCTATCTATCTATCTATCTATCTTCTTCTTTCTTCTTCTTTTCCTTTCGGCTTGTCCCGTTAGGGGTCGCCACAGCGTGTCATCTTTTGCCATCTTAGCCTATCTCCTGCATCTTCCTCTCTAACCCCAACTGCCCTCATGTCTTCCCTCACCACATCCATCAACCTTCTCTTTGGTCTTCCTCTCGCTCTTTTGCCTGGCAGCTCCATCCTCAGCATCCTTCTACCAATATACTCACTCTCTCGCCTCTGAACATGTCCAAACCATCGAAGTCTGCTCTCTCGAATCTTGTCTCCAAAACATCCAGCTTTGGCTGTCCCTCTAATGAGCTCATTTCTAATCCTATCCAACCTGGTCACTCCGAGCGAGAACCTCAACATCTTCATTTCTGCTACCTCCAGTTCTGCTTCGTGTTGTTTCTTCAGTGCCACCGTCTCTAATCCGTACATCATGGCCGGCCTCACCACTGTTTTATAAACTTTGCCCTTCATCCTAGCAGAGACTCTTCTGTCACATAACACCAGTTATTCCCATTTAATAAATACAAAATAAATATTTAAAAAAAAGAAAGAAATGTCATCTCAATTCATTCACATATGCACTTTGTGCGAAATGCGGGCCAGTTGGATTGGACGCATAGTTAATATTCTCGGAGCAAGCCATGACGTATTCTCTTGTATAAATGGAAACAGGCTGATACAAAGGTTTATTGTACCTTCGACCATGCAATTAAATTGTTCTACCAGTCACTCACCAAGTAGGTACACGACAACCCGGCCGTTCATTGTACGGTTCTGCCTGTGCTATAGATACAAACTGCAGTGCGGTGTGCGTCACTATTTTGTCTGTACAAGGCTTGTTTATTCTTGGACCAAAACACACAGAAGCTGATGATGTAGTCTACGTTTCCATCTACAACCTCCATTTTGATTTATCCAAATTGCTAGAGAAGAAGTTGTAGTACTTTTTATTCCAATTTTTTCTCCATTTAAAACCTGCCAGTTAGTATATATATATTTTTAAAGTACTTCATTTATGCTTTATGTGTACTTATCAATGCATAAGTGAAATATGAAGGTGATATGACCGCTAGTATTGTTTTTTTTAACACTCGCAAAAATGTTGGTCGCATTGCAAAATCAGTCAAATTGACAGATTTGCTTTGTATTGCAATTGTAATGAAAATAAGTGCAAATGGCATTATGACAGCTTTCGTCAAGCTGTCATCACTGAAATGTCATGAAAATCCATTGACAAAGTAAAAAAAGTTATGACATTTTGAAGATCCCAATTAACCGTGAAGGTCACAATTTTTTGTTCTATTCTATTATTTTACCAATACCATAATTAGCCCATATTCCCAATCTTTAAATAGTTATAACTCATGTTATTCGAGCGCTTGAGATGCTTTGAGTAATATTTTAAAGGGTTTTCAAAGCTCCTTCCAATGATAGGAGAGACTTTTCAATTCCATGAGTTTCACATTTCATGTAACATACCTACCAGGTGCAGCTGTCTCCTGGCCAAGTGCTCGGCTGCCCATTTTCCCCTCATGTTCTTTCTTTTCACTTTATGAATATGCAAAATAAACACACACCAGCCCAAATCTCAAATGAAGTGAGTGTATTAAAATTACAATAATGGCAATATTGCTCAATACATCTTTCTTGCAGTGGGCAGCACTTGCGCATTTTACGTTCAAACTTGACACGTGTTCCCTATGCTAGGTTGCGAGGCGGAATCTCCAAGACCAGTCGCATTTCTCTCAATTTGCATGAACTGACAATGAGTCCAATTATGTTTGGAAGCTGACACCCTATTTCGAACTATAGCAGCGGATAACAAATATTATAGGTTTATACTCAAAGTTATGTTACCATACATACATTTTAATTCGCCTACTTACCCAAAAAGAACCAAGTTTGTGGGTGATGAACGAGCCAAGACGTCCGCTAGCAAGGTTGCCTGCGCCTCCTTCCTCTGACGTTTCCCAAGTGGCCTTGTCACCAGCAAAATCATTCTGCGTTCAAACTACAAAACAGTACACCGCAGTTGAATTACAGTAAAACACACAATAGACAAATTATAAATTGCACTTTATATTTTGCAAATAAAAATTATTAAGATGTTTATTTGAAATTCTACAACGTTATTATCGAACTGTTATTGGGAACTTTATTTTGTCGCGCATTAACTTGTCCATTTTAAAAGTGCAGTTTGAATTACAGCCGTTTGGTGGCAGCAAAGACGGGCCGTAAACAGTGACTGGTTCTCCGTGAACTCCATGTTGGACATTTTTTTTTCACAAAGAAACGTTTTTTGAGAATAAAGTATCAGCAGAATATTACTAGAGTAGTTGTCGCAGAAAAAATAAATAAGGATTTTCAAAATTCCGTAAAAAAATAAATGATGGACTTTTTTTGCAGTTTTGTGACTGTGATGTAAGGATGAGTTGAATGTTTTTATTTCAACATATTACTGAAAAAAAAAGATCTTGTTTCATGTTGAAACTGTCTGCAATTAAGTATTGCCTTCATTACGTAGTCATGTTTTCATAAAATGATGCTATCGTAGTTACTTATAAATAAGTACGTACTGTACAGTATAAAGCTTTTCCATAAATATGAGTCGAGCTGAAATGGAAATTAGGTTTTTGAGGAGGACACGTTTTTAAAAGTATTCCTCCAAATAAATACTGGACTTGAGAAAGGAAGTGCTGCACTCCAGTACTCCAGTGCAATCCAGCACTCCCCTGACCCTTGTGAGGATAAGGGGCTAAGAAAATGGATGAATGGAAGAATTGAATTTGAAAGAATTATGTACAACACCATTTGAAAAATACAATCGATGAGGCTAAAAATGAATGCAGTCAATATTGTTGGTTATGGCTGTGTAAGCTTTGATTTGCACTTATTAGCTTGGGCCTATTTGAGAGGCAAACCCGACTGCATTGAATGTGTCATTATCAAACACCTGCAGCCCAGTTCAGGTGTTTCCCACATCGTAGCAATATTCATTGCACTTTTATTAAGATAGGAACAGATACCAATTGTAGAAACGTCTATATTTAAATCCTAGTTAGCACAGACCTCTGCAATTATTTTCATATGAAAACGGTGAAATCTTTGTGTGCATCTGTGTCTGTGTGTGGGCCACGTACCCCTTGTGGCGTTCATCAGGACAATATGGAGGAGAATCTGACCACAAACTGAACAGGGAAAAGGTTTCTCTCCAGTGTGTCTTCTGTGCCATTTGGTTTTATGGGTAAAAATTCTCCCACAGAGATAATTTCCCTCATTTGTTGTCAGTGGGAGTGTCATATCATGTTCTGACTTTTTATCATTTCTTCATCCTGTCAACACGATCTGATAGAGGAGCTCAGAGGCAATTTCCTTGTGATCCTCCACATTGCCCCAGCTGTGCTGTTCTTTTTTACTTTGGCCATTTGCTTTGAGTTGAGAGCATTTTGTTCATGGATGGTCCCCAAATGGTTGAAAGACATTCATTCCTTTTTCATGGAGAAAATGTCTTTGATGTACTGTACAAGCAAATTGAGTCAAACTCAGTTTTAACAAGTGTCATTTATTAAAGATCACAAATACACAACTACTCAATCAAAAGTTTGCTTATTTGATGTTGACATCATTAAAACATTGAACAAAATACATAGCGTTCAAAGTATAAGTCTCCACGGTGCAAATTTGAAATTGTTCAAGATGACATATCATACCTTGCTTTCATCTGTCATCGCACCACATGAATAACAGCTCATACTCAAAAATTATGTCAACCACTTATTTAATATGTGGAAAAATCCATTTATTTGGGTGTCATCATTAAAATCATAAAAACACGGCAGGCCTCTTGCTTGAAGCCAAAATCTGTCAACAATCTTCACCAAAATTTATGACTACATCTCTACTCTTGGCAATTTCAACCTCAGAAACATTACTGCAATTGGCCCAATATTTTATATGGATCAAATAAGGGAAGCACGGTGGAGTACCTGTAGAGCGTTGGCCTCACAGTTCTGAGGACCGAGGCTCAAATCCTGGACCCGACTGTGTCAAGCTTGCATGTTCTCTCAGTGACTGCGTGGGTTTTCTCCGGGTACTCCGGTTTCCTCCCACATCCCAACAACATGCACGAATTGGACACTCTAAATTGCTCTCGACTGTTGTCTGTTTCCATGTGCCGAGATTGGCTAGCAACCAATTGATGGTCTACCCTGAGGCCTCCTTGAAGATTCCTCGGATTGGCTCAAGCAAATACTCCTGCAACCCTGGTGAGGATAAGCGGCTCAGAAAATGGATGGATGGATATACCTTGAATGGGTTCCTCAAGAAGCTCTTATTCTGGTGAGATGTTTAAAACATTTAAGTTGTGAAAAGGTGAACTTTCATTGAATTTATCTTCACATTGTTACAGAAATAAGAGCTCCTTGTGTTACACTGTATTTTTCAGACAGATATTTGTGTGTTGGATTTCAATGCTGAAAAATAATGTTCGAAATTTGAATTCATACTCTGATGGTGTAACTCCAGTTCAGTCACTCCGGACACGTTGCTCTTTTTCACAGGCCTTTATTCGCACGTCAACAAGCTTTCATTTCAAGATGCTTGGAAGCCGTACGAACTGGATACAAAACAAAATACATACACATTAAAATTCATACGACACAAATAAATGACAAAACACAAGCAATAAACACACCTCGTTGACCTTCTGACAAAACGGAGTTATTTTTCTTGCTTCTCTCGCTCCCGTCGAATCTTTGCCGCTGAAATACTGTTTGTACAGGAAGTGCCCCAAAATAAGCGTCCTCACACCAACAACATTGGTGAACAAGGTTCCGCTACAGAAACGTGAACTAACAAAAAGTAAATGTTTTCTCTAAAGAACATAAATTCTTCTCTACTTTAATCCGCACTTTAATTCATACAAATAAATACACACTTAAATTAAACATTAAGTATTATAACTGACACTTATGGCAGCTACAGATGGCAATGAATTTCTTCCATATTCGTGTTTTGTCAATTTGTTTTTGTAATTTTACGGACATTCTCGTTTGTTTTGTGTTTTCTGGAAGGTTCCACGATGTGTTTTGTTCGTCACCTTCAGGGCACTGTAGTTCCGAACGCAATTCCGGCGAGTGAAGCAGTTTGCTGGTCCTCTTGACAGCGCACGAGCAACGATTTCAGTTGTGACATTCGCCTGATGCGAGTTTTCTTTTCCAAAGATGATGAGGGGAAAACCGCGCCCCCAAACCATTTGATTGGTCCCTGCAACGCCTTCTTCTTCTCTTGGCTGCTTCTGCCTATTTGGAGCCGAGTACACGACACGCGACACCGTCGGTCACCGAGGGAAATGCATCCCCGACGGATGCTGAACACCTGCTGACACTGTGAAACAAGGGGAAGAGGTACAAGTTGTAGGTAGTATTTCGCGCCAGAAGGACACACAGTCATTATTCACAGCAACATCATGCCGCGGTGTTTACACTGCAAGCGACATCAATTGTCAACCTTTTCGAGGCAAGGACTACA
The DNA here is from genome assembly GCF_019802595.1 of Syngnathoides biaculeatus. Lineage (NCBI taxonomy): Eukaryota > Metazoa > Chordata > Actinopteri > Syngnathiformes > Syngnathidae > Syngnathoides > Syngnathoides biaculeatus. Next base: position 1,982,273 of record NC_084660.1, read on the forward strand.
CTTAATGCTCTAATAATATTAACGTTCATATGGATACGTTTACATTGTGATAGCTAATTTACTGCATGCACTTTGCTATGCATATGGCCGTTTGCGAAAATGCATGTTTTCTTCAGAAACCAAATATGGTTTCCTTGCAGGATTCAGGGATTATTGTGCCATGATTCTTCTTCTTCTTCTTCTTTTCCTTTCGGCTTGTCCCGTTAGGGGTCGCCACAGCGTGTCATCTTTTGCCATCTTAGCCTATCTCCTGCATCTTCCTCTCTAACCCCAACTGCCCTCATGTCTTCCCTCACCACATCCATAAACCTTCTCTTTGGTCTTCCTCTCACTCTTTTGCCTGGGAGCTCCATCCTCAGCATCCTTCTACCAATATACTCACTCTCTCGCCTCTGAACATGTCCATACATCGAAGTCTGCTCTGTCGAATCTTGTCTCCAAAACATCCAGCTTTGGCTGTCCCTCTAATGAGCTCATTTCTAATCCTATCCAACCTGGTCACTCCGAGCGAGAACCTCAACATCTTCATTTCTGCCACCTCCAGTTCAGCTTCCTGTTGTTTCTTCAGTGCCACCGTCTCTAATCCGTACATCATGGCCGGCCTCACCACTGTTTTGTAAACTTTGCCCTTCATCCTAGCAGACACTCTTCTGTCACATAACACACCAGACACCTTTCGCCAGCTGTTCCAACCTGCTTGGACCCGTTTCTTCACTTCCTTAACACACTCACCGTTGCTCTGGATTGTTGACCCCAAGTATTTGAAGTCGTCCACCCTCGCTATCTCTTCTCCCTGTAGCCTCACTCTTCCCCCTCCACTTTTCTCATTCACGCACATATATTCTGTTTTACTTCGGCTAATCTTCATTCCTCTCCTTTCCAGTGCATGTCTCCATCTTTCCAATTGTTCCTCTGCATGCTCCCTGCTTTCACTGCATATGACAATATCATCTGCGAACATCATGGTCCAAGGGGATTCCAGTCTAACCTCATCTGTCAGCCTATCCATTACCACTGCAAACAGGAAGGGGCTCAGAGCTGATCCCTGATGCAGTCCCACCTCCACCTTAAATTCCTCTGTCACACCTAAGGCACACCTCACCATTGTTCTGCTGCCATCATACATGTCCTGTACTATTTTAACATACTTCTCTGCCACACCAGACTTACGCATGCAGTACCACAGTTCCTCTCTTGGTACTCTGTCATAGGCTTTCTCTAGATCCACAAAGACACAATGTAGCTCCTTCTGACCTTCTCTGTACTTTTCCACGAGCATCCTCAAGGCAAATAATGCATCTGTGGTACTCTTTCTAGGCATGAAACCATGCTGTTGCTCGCAGATACTTACTTCTGTCCTGAGTCTAGCCTCCACTACTCTTTCCCATAACTTCATTGTGTGGCTCATCAACTTTATTCCTCTATAGTTCCCACAGCTCTGAACATCCCCTTTGTTCTTAAAAATGGGAACTAGAACACTTTTCCTCCATTCTTCAGGCATCTTTTCGCCCGCTAGTATTCTGTTGAATAAGTTGGTCAAAAACTCCACAGCCATCTCTCCAAATTGCTTCCATACCTCTACCGGTATGTCATCAGGACCAACTGCCTTTCCATTTTTCATCCTTTGTAGTGCCTTTCTGACTTCCCCCTTAGTAATCATTGCCACTTCCTGGTCCTTCACACTTGCATCTTCAACTCTTCCTTCTCTCTCATTTTCTTCGTTCATCAACTTCTCAAAGTATTCTTTCCATCTATTTAGCACACTACCGGCACCAGTCAACACATTTCCATCTCTATCCTTAATCACCCTGACCTGCTGCACATCCTTCCCATCTCTATCCCTCTGTCTCGCCAACCTGTAGAGATCTTTTTCTTCTTCTTTCGTGTCCAACCTGGTGTACATGTCTTCATATGCCTCTTGTTTAGCCTTTGCCACCTCTACCTTTGCCCTACGTCGCATCTCGATGTACTCCTTTCGCCTCTCCTCAGTCCTCTTAGTATCCCACTTCTTCTTCGCTAATCTCTTTCCTTGTATGACTCCCTGTATTTTGGGGTTCCACCTCCAAGTCTCCTTCTCCCCTTTTCTACCAGAAGACACACCAAGTACTCTCCTGCCTGTCTCTCTGATTACCTTGGCTGTCGTTGTCCAGTCCATCGAGAGCCTGTCTCACCTCTTTCCGGAAGGCCACACAACATTCTAATCTCTTTCATTAAAATTAGATCATTAGAAGAAAATGAAGATTTTAATGCGGTATTCAGTGCCTTGTTTTTTTTTTTTTTTAAGCTTGGACAGTATAACTGGATTTTGCTTGAACACTTGGAGGATGGATTCACTCTTCACACTTTTCCAAAAGACCCCGTTCATTGTGAAAAATAGATTTCACTCAAACCACACAAATTTTTATCAGGCCCCAGTGAGAATTGAACTCACGACCCTTGTTTTGCAAGAACAATGAACTAACCACTGAGGTATGGAGCCTTGCTGGGCAGGGGTATCCACACTAACAAATTATTGTTGTAGGAGTGCAGACCCTTTCTGACACGGTCCGTCACCTGACACTTCCCCCTTACTAATTATTGCCACTTCCTGGTCTTTCACACTTGCCTCTTCTACTCTTCCTTCTCTCTCATTTTCTTTTTTTCACAAGTCTCTCTCTGTCTGGGATGCTCAGAACTACTTCATCTCGTTCCTTTCAGAATCAGAATTTCTCATTCATCTCTAGGTCACATCCGACCTGTTGGCAGAGCCGCTTACCACATTATACATAACACCCTCAATTTCAAATTTCAACCTCATCACTCGATCTTTTACTCTTTTCACTTCCAAGACATTCTTAGCCAGCTCTTCCTTCAAAATAATCCCTCCTCAATTTCTCTTCCCATCTACTCCATGATGGAATATTTTACACCAAGATGACCTAGGTGGGGCACAGCTGACTGTTTCCTCATTAGCATAGTGGACAGTGTCTCTGCCTGTCACGCAGAAGACCAGGTTTTGATTCCCTATTGGGGACTTGGTTACTTGGAGTGCTTTGTGGCAAAATAAAAAAGCCCATCACCCAATTTTCCAAATGGGGACCTGTCTGTAGTTGTCAAACATAACCTCAACCACACTGAAACCTTTTCTCTCATCCTGTCTGTTAGGAGGACCAGCAAATTGCCTTGCTTACCTGCATTGCCGAATCCATCCACCAATCTATCCGTTTTCTGAGCCGCTTATCCTCATGGGGCTCGTCGGAGTGCTGGAGCCTCTCCCAGCTGTTGGCCTCACAGTACTGAGATCCCGGTTCCAACCACAAACCCACCTGAGTGGAGTTTGATTGTTCTCACCGTGCCTGTGTGAGTTTTCTCCCGGTACTCTGGTTTTCTCCCACGTTCCAAAACCATGCAACATTAATTGGACACTAAAGTGCCCGGAGGTGTGATTGTGAGTGCAACTCTTGTCTGTCTCCATGTGCCCTGTGATTGGCTGGCAACCAGTTCTGGGTGTACCCTGCCTCCTGCATGTTGACAGCTGGGATAAGCTCCAGCACTCCCCGCGAACCTCGGGAGGATAAGCTGTGAAGAAAATGGATGGATGGATGGAGTTCATTTTAGAATATCTGCTTGCACATGTATGTTGATCCAAGAGGGCCAATACTCCAAACACATATTTCTTCAAGTTCCTATAATTGTCAGGATGAGCATTCCATGTTTCAAACAAGTTTTCTGGGGTGGTGGGAGGCTTTCAATTTTGCTCCATTTTTGCCTTTGAGCAAGTTGGGCTTTCTGTCGAGCGACTTTTTCACTCCCAACTCTGCTGAAGATGTAGCATGCCTTCCCTGGAAATATCTTTCCACGTCATTCTTTTAACAACTGGACAACTTGTCAATGCAAAGCAGACGTTGTCACGACCCATTGGAACGGAGGTAGGACCCAAATGCAGGAGTCGGGAGACGCAAGGTAGTTCGGGAAAAACATTTATTGTTCCACGGTCAGGGATTGGGCAGGCAGTCAGGTGGAGCAGCGGTAGTTGGGACGTCGGGCATAGAGGGGCAGGTCAGCGGGCAGGCAGGAGTCGGTGGTCGGTACACACGGGTTGACGATCAGGGAGGTGTATGCCTCCCAATTAGCGCGACCGTGTGGGCACCCGCACAGCCCGGGCTGGAGCGGCAGGATCATGACAGTACCCCCCCCCCCCTCAAAGGCACGGCTCCCAGACGTGCCTAAACGAAAGAAACACAGAGACAAGAATTAACACATCCAGGGGCGGGTGGAAGAGGGTCCGGAGATGGGCAAGCCCCCCACCCCCAGTTAACGCGAGGCGTCCGGGTGGACTCGTCAGGAGGACAACCCGGACGCCAAGCACCAGGATCCCCACGGGGCGATTCATTTTGAGGCTCAGCTGTTAAAGGGTTAATTCTATGCCAAAATACTCCCTCAATAAAGTTACAAATGTACTGGTACTCCCAAATGTTACATTGTTACTGCGAAAGCAAATCACATGAATTGAAGATTCCCTTTTGTGGTGTGAAAGACGCTAAAATGGATTGAAATGCTCCCATATGTACCAGAAATAATTCTTAAAAGGTAAAAAAAGAATATGTCAGAAGTGGGATTTGAACCCACGCCTCCATTTGGAGACCAGAATACCCACTAACTGGAAGGAGCTCAGCCCTTGAGTATGGCGCCTTAGACCGCTCGGCCAACCTGACACTGATTACTTCAGACCCTACCTGGACTGGAGTCATGTACTCAACGAAAGTACATTTGGTGCCATAAGGTCAGATATGAACACAATTGAGCACAATTTGTCTTTTATTAACAGTGTTTCTCTGCAAAGTTTTAAAAAAAAGTTATTTGTTTTGATTATATTTTTCTGGTTTGGCTTCTCATGGATCTTGGGTGAAAATTTGAGTCAGGCAGAGGAAAGTTTTAAAGGGGGTGAAAAACAAAGTGGAGAGACACTGAAAAGATGACGAAATGATAAAGAATGAGAAGATGACAAAAGACTGTACACGAGTTGCAGTAAAGTTAAAGACATTGTAGATTACAATGACATTGTAAAGTCTGGTGACAGTGATTAAATTCGAGTGTTGTACGGGGTAGTCGTACTCCACCCTGTGAAGGAAGGACAGGAAAATATAGGACAGGACTGGACAGGACAAGAACCAGGTAATTGTCGGTCTTCAAACCAAAGATTCCAAATTACATAAGCAGTTGGAGCTGATAACCCCAACCCAAAGTTTCCTGGACCTCTTTAAAGTATTACCCCCACTACTGCGGTCTTTTTTTGACATGATAAATTACTCCACAACTAAATTTGA